>NC_056744.1:1195428452-1195435952 GCF_019279795.1 Protopterus annectens
GACAACTCAGGGACAATCACGGACACTTCTACCATATTAGTACTATTAACTTGGAACATGTTGACAGATTCGTAATACTACTAATTGTCTGCAGTTAAATGCATCTATTACTCTTCATTGTTTTGAGTAGTCATTCTCATTCAACACCTTTCCCCCAAAGGTCACTGGCTTTGTGAGTTTAAGGGTCTGGCCAGTTATTGTGCGAATGCTCTGACCATTGGTATCGTTGACATTGTCATATGTACGGGTTGTGCTGTATTCCGGTGACTAGGGTTGGCACCTTTTCAAATGGCCAAGATGAGACATTTTCGGAACACACCAGGTTTTACAAGCCGACACATACCCACGTTCAGTACAATGGCTAGAACTTTACTTATCTGCCTACATAAAAGCCTATTGGTGTAGCGGTTTAGTTGCTTATTCTGTTTCTTGTAACATTTAGGTATTGTAGATACTGCAATAATTATTTTCTGCTACTATTACATAACATATGGGACATAATTATGTCCTACAATCCCAGGACATTTGCCATTTGAAATGTCTTTTGTCAGGACACAACTGTCCAACGATGGACTGTCTCTCGCAAAGTGGGACAGATGAGAACCCTACTGCGGACACCAGATTGTTTGGGCCAACACATAGCCATGGTCACCGCAGGTTTAGAACAGTCATTTGTTTCCTAGCTGTAAGCCTTATACCTTTGGCACTTTTGTTGTTTGCCTGTTTCTTGTATGAATTACATTTATTCTATCCTGACGTGACCTCTTTTGGCAACTGTTACATGCAGTATGGTGGATAGTTATTTCCTACGGTCACAAGACATTTGGCATTGTACCATTGTTGGTCAGGTCACATCTACACACACATTAATTGTCCCTCATACAGTGGATCAGGGGTATCCTGTTTATGTCAGTGCCTTCATCACCCTTATACCATGTGCCACTATGCGAATGTGTGCAATATATTCTCCCGCTCATTCGTGTCGGGACACGTGCATCACGGGCAGGTGTTTGATCCTGGGTAGTAGGTTATGTATGACCATTTAGGGCTGGACAGTGTCGTGCACCTCTAATGCACATTCCAACTTGTGTCTAGATATCTACAGGACTGGACTTCGTGTCTTTCATTCTAATGTTTACACAGGTTACGTATCCCATAAGGGATATCCCAAAAATTGGACAAGACCAAAACAAGATGAATACTGACCATTTTTCTGGCGTTATGAAAATGTGCTGGGGGTTTTACATGCAAGGGATACATAGTGTGCAATCCTGCAACTGCCTAGGGTGACACTACCTACTACATACGCGTAGTGGTCACTATGTGTAGCTGTGGATGCACCAAACCAGTAGGCCAAGTATGGCTGGATTTGGTGGACGTTCAGGTAAGGGAGCGGGTTGTGTGATGTGGAGGGGATGCTGGGTAGTCCATTATGCATCCAGGTGTGTTGCATTTGTTATGGCCAGTTCCATCAGGACCAATCTGTGGGTATGTGCCGGTGACATGCCTATACATTTGTATCGCACATTTCAATATTCATATGTTTGTGGGATTGTGTTCTACAGTATGGCCTGTCTGGTTGTATTGCAGCTGTTTATACATGTGTTTGTGTTTCTTTCAGCTTCACCCACTGCTCCCTCATACACCTCTGGTTCACCTATTCTGCATACGACACAATACCATTACCCATCCCCCCACACACACATATTCCTCACACCCCATACATCACTGCTTTGGTTGTTGGCCCATGACACGGCCAGAGTAACACACTGAATACCCTACATATGTCAGGTACCTGTATGGTTGTGTGGACTACCCTGCCATGTTTGCTTTCCACATGCTATACCTCACGCACATAGGTACACACCCATACTTAACTTTCATTACATGGTTGGTATACCCAGGTACTACCCGTTCAACTGTGACACATCCTGACAGGTTCGGCTTGTACAGCTGATTTGCGGATTTTGGCAGACTGTTCTACTCAATGGTAGAATGCCACGTTTTCCTATGTCCAGGATGGGATATATTCCGTACACATATCTGACTGTACTGGACAGCACGTCCCCACAATTGACGGTATGGATAATACTGTTCCTTTCAGCCTACATGTACGGACATACCTTTTGTATGTGACTATTACATGCCTTGTGGGATATGATTCGGACATATGGTCGCTAGATATGTACATTTATCGTGTATTTTGTTATGGACACATCTGCCCAGCTGTGCACCCTCCCTCACATTATGGGTCAGCTAGTGACCCTAACCATTGGGCTGGACATACCTACTGGTGGCTCATTAACATATGATGCATTTCACTTCCACTAGGTGTAGCTATCTACAATTCATTGGACTATGGCCACATGGTCTTCCATGTCATTTGTTCGCGGGATAGGGACCCGTTATTCCCTACCATGCATTTGTGTCTGCTTCTTCATTTTGTGTTCACAGGAACTTTCTTGCATGCTTTGCATATGTTTCAGTATCCACGGACACTGACAGATGTGATTACTATCTTGCAACTTGTTATATGCAAGCATTTTAGGTTGCACGTTGACAGCCGGCATTTCCACACCTCCGTGCGGCACTTCCACATGCCCTATGCACTCACGCTCCTTTCTTGTGCATGTGGCTGTGGAGGCAGCGTGCCTTCATTAATATGCATTTGGCGCTACAGCGCCATCTTCACGCCGCACTGTCGGCGCAAGCCTACCGCCGTCCTTGCGCCGAGCTTCATGAATCCCGGGGTCTATCTTTAAATAGCATGATTACAAACAATTAACCAAACATAGACTTAAATTAATTAAAGAAAACATTTCCAATGACATTCTTAATTCATTCCATACAGAATTAAAGTGTTAAACTTCAGCATTAAAGTAGATTCTAACTTCCAAAGTTGTCTTTTAATATCAAAGTACTACATTTATTGTACTTGCCCCAAAATTGTAGCTTGTAAGCCTTGTATATTTCCACTGTGACATTCTTTAAAATGTAATGCAACAGGGCTTTCTTCTGTGCCCTTCTTAACACCCCTAACATGTTCCTTCAACCTTTGTTTGAAACTTCTTTTACTTTCCCCATGTATACCTTACCACAGGGACATTTCAAACCATAAACTATTCCAGTACTGTCACAGGAAAATCTCCCTTTGCATGTAAAATACTTTTCATTAATTTTATCAAAACTTTTTACTACATAGTGGCAACAACTGCACTTTCCACAAGAGAAAGTACCTGTTGCACCTGCCCCCAAACTCCTATGACTTACAGGCAACTGGAACTTTCCATGCACCAAGAAATCTCTTATAAGTCTACCTTTCGAATAAGAAAACATGGGATACTCATTTGCTCTTATGTTAAGGAATTTATTTTTTCTAAAATACCCCAATGATATTTTACCAAATTTGTAAAACTTCTGTAAACACTGTATATTTGGTCACATAATATAATTTTTGTTTATCCTGCTGATGCACTCTGCCTTGCATGCTATACCTGATTTTAGTATAATTTTGTTGTACTGCCCTTCTTTTATTTTCTTCCACCGCTGTTTCCTTGTAACCTCTAGTTACAAATGTGCTGTCTTTTTCTATTTCCTTCTCACACTCTTTGTTATCACTACATATTCTTTTTATTCTAAGAAATTTTCAATGAGGGATAGATTTAATAGTGTGTGTGTGTGTGGGGGGGGTGACAGCTTGCCCCATGCAGTATATGACCACTCTCTTCAAATTTTCTATGTAAACCTGTTTGTATTCTACCATCATTAATACCTTGCAATGTTATATCAAGAAACTTTACTTTAACACCTGGCTGTATTCCATCAAACTTGATATTATAGGGATTTATCTGAATTTCCTGCACAAATGTATTCACTTCTTCCCACCCCCCTTCACAAATGAATATTAAATCATCTATAAATCTATAATAACTTATATTTCCTAACAAATTCATTACAATATACATATTTATTTTCAAACATGCCTTTCCTTGTGTGGTGATGAGTGTACATAAGCATTTTCTTAAGTTAGCCAAAAAAAACCTCTGATATTGTGCATAGTTTAAGCATAGCTGTGATACATTAGGTTATTTATTAATTCACTCATTTATTTATTTATTTATTTATTTATTTATTTATTTATTTATGCATGCATGCATGTAACTATTTATGCATGCATGTAACTATTTATGCATGTAGTAATGCATGCATCTGTTTGTTTGTTTGACTGCTTGCTTATATTTGTTAACTAGGATAATCAGGCTGGAAAGTTTCATTTTCAGTGAAGTCTTGGGGAGATAAGCTATGACATATGCAAGTATAAACATAAATTTTTCAGGTGGCTGTTAGTATGAATGAGATATACTTTATACATTTATATTAATATGTTTATAAACCTATACCACATTTATAAAATATATACATTACGTATATCATTCATACAGTTCTGTCAGTATAGCTGTAAATTCTGAATTATAAAGCAAGGCAGAGACTAAGATTTGGAATACTGGACAGAAAAGTGATATTAAGTTAGTTTCAACAAACAAGGGCAACAGACAGGACACATATAGGAGGTGGATTTTTGTGACTAGTGCTGACACTCACCAACAGCAATCAGGTAAAATGACTTCTTCACTGGAAAGAAACTTAGTAAGTCTTGAGATATAGCATCTTTTTGTTTTCCTTGAGGGCCTTGAGCATTGACCTGATCTGGAAGTGTTTCTTAAATGCATAAAATAATATATAATCATAATGGAGTTTGTCTTAAACCTGAAAAGACAACAGTAACACTTGATGAAGGATCACGGTGCATATGATGCTTATCTTGTCTTTGTAAAGAGATTTTACAGTTTGCCTGCAGAAATGCATACCAGCTACTGCAGCAGTAATGATTTCAGCTCTTAATGTATATTAAATGTACCATCATAAAAATGTGCAAAGATGAAAAAATGTGATTAATAACATAAATGGTCAGATCATAAATGCCCATCTTTAAATCTATAGGAATGGTAGACTTTAGCTTTAAATCATTCACTTGGACATTCACTTGGAATGGATTTATATCATCAGTGGTCAGCAGCACAATCTGGTTGATTAGAAGAATTTATCACTGGGCTGGATGTTCCTCTCCTCCAAATGATAAAATTGGATAGTGTCTACATTATCTTATTATTTTGATGTGTCTGCTGTGGTGTTCCTTTCACTGGTTAAGCTGAAATAAGCTTCTCTTGCAGTCATAAGCAGATCAGACTGCTGGACAATACTGGTAGTGTGACAATGTGTTGGTATAGTGTCAAGTAATCTTCCATTAATTCAGTATACGTCATTGGCTTTCCTCTCCTTCTAGCCAAGACAAAGCAACATTTTATGATATTGTTTAACAATAAAACATTTTATAATTTTTGTCCACCTTTAGTTTTGGTTGAATCTATCACTTACATTGTTTGGCATAAGAGGGGGTTAATATTGATTTGAATACAGTCAAAAGGTGTTGGATTATAAATTATAATGCTCTATGATAGTCTTTTTTGTAGGGTTATACTTATTTGCTTGAGCCACAGAAAACTATATCATAAGTCTGCAGTGTTTTCCAGTCAAATAGAGTACTATATAATAGATCCAGTTTTCACACAGTCCAAATATGTGTTTGCGAATAGCTAGCTGCAATTTTGTTGACCTGACATGCTTGTAAGCAACATAAGTAGACCCCCATTGTCTGACACTTAAGTTTTCAGGGTAAGGTATTGCAAAAAATGTCACCACTATTTCTTCAATCTTCTTCCTAGTAACTCGGGCTCTCTCCGTTCTCCTACCCTTCCCCCAAGCCCCACCCATCCCCATTAACTCTACATTTATCTCATCCTAACTGCACCCCCATCTCGAACATTCAATCACATTACTTTAGATATCAGTCACTCTCTTTATTCTTTATCAATATTACCTTACTCTAACTCAGTTACACCTACCTCCTCTAAATCACACCTATCAAAAACCTCTACACATATCCATATCTCTCTTTAATCTTCTTACTATTATATCCTGTAACTACTTCCTGCTTGTCTCGCCTTCCAACAAATCACTCCCCTCACTTGCTACACTACATTTTCATCTTCTTCCTTCATCTAGTTAAATGACTACTCTCCCTATATCTCTAGTAACACATCCCATTGTTATCAACATTTTTAACCCCCGCTCATCTTGTTTCTTTCTCCTTATTCTCTCACCTTTTACTCCTCTCATTAACAGGACCTACACCCTCTCTCTACCTTCTTATCTTTTATACTCTCCCCCAGCTTGTTTTTGTCACTATGCCCTTTCTCACTATCTCCTTCCTTTTAATCTTTCTTTATTATACACCCCCTCCTACTATCCACTATGTCTACCAGCAGCCACATCTCTCTCCCACAATTTATATTTCTGCACACATTCAGCCTTTCTCTTCTCATACTCACTAACTACCTAACATTCCCCCAATTCCAACTACACAGCTACCACACCTCCTACACCATAACTAACCCTCTCCGCCCATAAATATCTCACTCTAACATCAAAATTGCACCTGAACTCTATAACACTACCCGCATAGTTTACTTCCCATTATAAATGCCTCCAACTAAGGGTCTATATTAGATAACCAAAAGAGCAATTCAGAGAATGCTCATGAGTGAAAACGCCGGGAATCAAACTCCTTATTGTGGGGGGCTGTGCCCCCCCCCCCGCTAACTATATATTCCAACTCTGAGGTCACACTACAGTGAGGAAAGGGAAATATTCCACTCCTCACTGTACCCCAACCCCACAAACACCCTTTCGATTCCTGGCATTTTCGCTTATGTGAGCATTCGCTGAATTGCTCTTTCGATTATCTTATATAGACCCCCAACTAATCTCCAAATCCCACATACTTCTCAAATATTACCATGTCCTATCCAAACTCTCTTCCATCCAAACTTGCTTCTCCACTCACCTAAAACTCAGTGGAGATATCCACCCTAACCCAGGACCTATCCACTCTTATCCATTTCTTACCACTCCCTCCCCACTTCCTTCCAACAGCATCCCTACCTCTTCCAAAGGTTCTAACCTTCTACTACTCAACATGAACCTAAGAAGTATACTCAACAAATTCCATGACTTCCATGCCACCATATCCCTATATAGCGTCAGTATCACTGTAATAACTGAATCCTGGCTAAAACCTGAAATCAACAGCAGTGTTATTCTTCCCCCTGGATATAATATACACAGATGTGACAGAATGAATAAGCAGGGTGGAGGAGTAGCAAACTTCAAACTGGAGAGTATTAATCTCCTCAGCCCCCTCCTACTAATTCTGAACTATTATAATCTAAACTCAAACTTAGCTCAACAAAACATATAATAATCACTGCAATATACATTACCCTGGGTAATAACCACAACTCAATCGAGAACATTCTCCACTGGACATCACTAAACTTCGCACAGGAAACTATTATTATGGGTGACCTCAATACTGACTGA
>NC_056744.1:1195440952-1195505952 GCF_019279795.1 Protopterus annectens
GTGTGGGAACTGTAGTGAGGAAAAGGCTTTTTTGAGGGATAGGCTTCAGAAGCAGTGATGGATGTTATCAGAATTAAGGACAGACTCATGGCTGTGATGATAGGAGGTACTGCCAGCCATGACAGGAGAAGTAGGGCAGTGGCTGTATAACTTATGCCAGCACAGCTGGAAGTTTGTAAATAATTATATGTCATTTGTATATCAAACTGATTTGTCCAGATGTTTGTGCTGAAAATGAATTTGTAAGGTTTGCTTGCATTAAAATGCACCAGCAGTGTGCCCTGCTGGAAGGAAAACAAATGAACATGTATTATTGTAATTGAATTAAATGCATACATTGTAACAGCATATACTGGCAGTGAAGAGGTTAATCTTAATCTACCTGACTTTGCAAAATATTTTTGAAATTAAATTACTTTATGAGTTAAGCCATAAAGATGTTATCCCACAGTTCTGAAAGGAGCCAGAGACCCAGTGTCTATGCTAGAGAATAGTTGGTAGCCCCTGTAGGAAGAGTGAAATGGTTTTATGACTTCCAGCAGCTGCACCACATCTGAGTAAAGCTCTATCTGTGTGTATTGTAGCACATTGGTGCTAAACCCTGGTAGCTTCTAATGATGGGGGATAGTGCGAGAAACAGAGTCAGATGACCAGATGTATGCAATGTCATTCTGCAGAGAAATCATCATTATCAGTCACCTTTTTCCCATTTTCTACATGGGGTCTGGGAATCATGTTAACTGTCGCTATCTCTCTCAATTCAATGCCACACTCCTGCCTTCTTTGATACTCATGCTTGACTGTCGCAGATCTTTTCACACAGTCCATACTCCTCTTTGCTGGACATCCTTGTTTATTCCTACCTTTTTCCTGTTTGTCCCCAGTCTTCACCAGATTGTCTTCTGCTTTTCTCCAAGTGTGTCCAAACCACTGTAATCTGTTCTCTTTGATCTTTTCTGCAATTGGAGCTACTTTGGCTTCTGCTCTTATGTCCTCATTTCTTCATCTGTCTGACAGAGTGCATCCTACCACCCTTCTCAGGCACTTAATTTTCATCACCTCTAGCTTCTTCATCTGCTCTGCCTTTACTGCTCAGGTTTCTGCACCACACAATAGTACTGGTTGCACCACTGTCTTGTACAACTTACTTTTCAGCTTCTTTGGCATTCTTCTGTCAGACTACACCTGACACTCTATGCCAGTTGACTGCAGCTCCTCTGATTCTAGCTTTGACCTCTTCATTCAGACTTACCTTCTCCTCAACCACCCCTCCCAGATACTTGAAGTTATTTACTTGTTCCACTATCTTACTTCTATCTCAATTCTCAGCGTCTTCTGATTTTCCAAGTTTGCTGCCATTACCACTGTCTTATCTGTGCTTCGTTTCATCCCATGTGACTTCAATTTTGCATTCCACTGCTCTGTCCTTTGCTGGAGTTCTTGCTCAGAGTCTGCCTGTAGTGCCACATCATCTGCATACAGCAACTTTTTTGATCTGTCCCCTCCAACCTGTTTGCTAATGTAGTCCATCATCAGTATGAACAGCAGTGGGCTCAGAGCTGAAACCTGGTGTACACCCACTCCCACTGGGAACCCCTCTGTGAGGCCGAACACTGTTTGTACTTGAGTCATTGGGTTCTTGTACATAGCCTGCACTAATTCTACCAATGTTTCTGGGACTTCGAACCACCTCAGTACTGCCCAGATCAGCTTTCTTGGGACCTTGTCATATGTTTTCTCCAAGTCCAGGAATGCCCAGTTGGGCTCTCTCTAGCTTCTTCTCAACTACCTGTCTCACTCAAAACATTGGATCAGTTGTGCTGCGTCCTGATTTGAATCCAAACTGCTCATCTCCCATCTAACATTCTACTACTCTGCATATCAGTTTATCAATCACCCTCTCTAGAACTTTCATGCAATGTGATATGAGTTTGTACTGTCCACAGTTTTGCATGTCCCCTTTACTCTTGTACACTGGCAAATGTATGCTTATTCTCCAGTCATCTGGGATACGTCTTTCTCTCCACACAGCTATGAGTATCCTCAGGAGGTATTTCTCCCTTATCTCACCCAGAATCTTTGTCATATCTGCTGTGACCTCATCAGAGGCTGCTGCTTTCTCTGACTTCATTTTTCTTAGTATTATTCTTATTTCTTCAAGGGTAGGCTCCTCTTCCTCACTCACCGTAGGCTGTTTCTGGGACAGTACAGCTTCTGTGGGGTTTTCTTCATTCAGAAACTACTGGAAATACTCCTTCCATCTGCCTTTGATGTCCTGTGGACTGGTGAACAGGTTATTGCTGGCATCCCTTATGAAAGGTGTCTGACTATCTTCTTTATCTTTCTGTCTTTGCCTTGCAACCTGATATAGTTTCTTTGTGCCACCTAATGAATCACTTTCCAGAAGCTGGTAGAGTGCCTATGATACCCTATTCTTTGCTATTGCAACTACTTTCTTAGCTTCTTTGTTAGCCAATGAGTATTCCTTCCTAGCCTAGTCGGTCTTTTCTGTCTCCCACTTTTTCCTGCACTCCTTCTTTCGTTTGATGACTTTCGGGACTTCTGCATTCCACCATCAGCTTTCCCTGTGTATCTTATTTCCATACCTGACTCGGCCACATATCTGTTCTGTTGTCCTCACACATGCTGCTTTGAGGTGCTGCCATTCTTCTTCAACGCCACCTATTTCCTCCTCTTCTTGGAGTGCTAGAGCACTGAGTAATTCCTTGAACTGTTATATTTTTTCTCCAGTCAACTTCCAGGTCTTCAGCCTGGTCTCTGTTGACCTTAGAGCCTTCTCTGACCACTGCTTGCAGATGATTGTGGCAACCAGTGTTTTATGCTGTTTGCTGACTGTTTCACTGGAGATGATTTTGCAATCATTGATTCTTCCCCAGTTCCTTTTCCTTACTAGGAAGAAGTCTACTTGAGTTGTATGTTGGCCAATCTTGTATGTGATCTTGTGACTGTCTCTCTTTCTGAACCATGTGTTGGCTACTATCAAGCCATTTGGTAGACAGAAATCTACAATGGCTTCTCCTTTATTCCTGTTGCACCACCCATGGGAACCCAGGCAGTCCTCGTATCCTGTTCTGTCTGTCCTGACATGTGCATTCAAGTCACCCATTATCAACAGCAATTCATGTTGGCCTGCTTTATGCAGTAGATCCTGCAACTGCTGTGTAAATGCATGCTTTTCCTCCCTATCACAATCCTGCTGTGGAGCATATACTGAGATTATGAATACTGTCCTATCATTACACTGGAGTCTGATTGTTGTAAGCCTGTCAATAATTCTGATGATATCCCTCACTGCCTTCAGTCTGTACAGAAATAATGTTTTAATATTAGAGGAGACTGAAGTCTCAGCAACAATCTGTATTCTATCTTTGACCTAACAATAAGGACCACTCACCCATCTTGCCTTGCTATATTCAATAAGTAGCAACAGTAATTATTTTAGTCAATCAGGAATAGATAGTGAGATTAGCTAAATATTGTTTTTCTATAACTGTGTGAAACTTTCCATGGGTGTTATTTTTGATATTCCCCATGACTGAAATTGTTGTGTTTACTGTAAATAGATATTTAGTACTATCATGTTATTTTATTATTTATTATTAAATATATTTAAACTTTTCATTGCGGCTGGCACTTTTAGAAAATACTTTTTTTGAGAGTATTTGCACATATTTATTTGGTGATAATGCTGGCCACTCCATAAAGCCTGGTTGTTTGGTCAACATTACCATTTGCATTAATATTAATTTCACTCAGTATAATTGGATACCCTTTTAAGAGCCTTATATTAACTGGCTGGTGGCAGTGAATCTACCTTATAGTCTGGGCAAACTTTGTAGAGTGGATAATCTGTGCCAGCCTTTCCCAGGGGTGTGTGTGTGTGTGTGTGTGTGTGTGTGTGTGTGTGTGTGTGTGTGTGTGTGTGTGTGTGTGTGTGTGTGTGTGTGTGTGTGTGTGTGTGTGTGAGAAAATTAAATCTCAAAGAGTGTGTGTCAGCTACTTAGGGCAGGGACACAAAGCACTGATTTCACAGAGAGGGTGCTGGAGGACTTGGCTTGGACACTCAGCTGAGGACTCAACCCTGTAGTTGTACCAGTGGAGAGTCTTATTTAGGACCTGGAGGGAGACAGAGAAATCCACACCCTGGACTGAGAGTGTTTCCAGTGCTCCCTTAAGGGAAATTGTGCCTGATGCAGAGAGGTCTGCATCTGGAAATACTGAGTGTATCCATTTGAATTCCAAGTTAACTTCCCTCTCAGGTGTCAGTGGTGGGGATTCAGGCTCCTTGATTACTGGCCCAGAATGGGAACATCACAATGGCAATCAGATTTCAGTGTAATGATAGGGCACTATTAGTAATATCAGCTTATGCCCCATGTCAGGGTTGTGATAGTGAGGAAAAGGCTGCATTTAGACAGGACCTACTAGATAATGGTTGACTTGAAAGCACATATTATGACAGACAGAACAGGGTATGAGGACTGCCTGGGTCTACACTGATGAAACTACAGGAATAAAGAAAGAGAGGCCATTCTAGACTGCTGTCTGGCATATGGCTTGATTGTGAGTAACACATGATTCAGCAAGACAGACAGTCACGAGATCACATACAATAATGGCCAGTACGCAACTCATGTAGAGTTCCTCCTGGTAAGAAAAAGGCAGTGGGGTAGAAACAGTGATTGCAAAGCCATCCCCAGTGAAAGAGTTGATCTGCAGCATAGGCCACTGGTTGCCACAATCAGCTGCAAGCAATGGTTAGAGAAGGCGCTTAGGTCAACAGAGAGTAAGCTGAATACCTGGAAGATGACTGAAGAGAAAGTACAACAGTTCAAGGAGTTACTCAGGGCTTTAGAACCCCTAGAACCAGAGGTGGAGTTGAAGAATTGCAGAGCCTCAAAACAGCATGTGAGAGGACTACAGAAGAGATATGTGGCCAATTCGGGTATAGAAATAAGGTACATAAGGAAAGCTGGTGGTGGAATGCATAAGTCCAGGAAGTCATCAAAACAAAGAATGTGTGCAGGAAGAAGTGAGAGATTCAAAATGACAGACCAGGCTAGGAGGGAATACTGGTTTGCTAACAAAGAGGCTAAGAGAGGAGCTGCAATAGCAAAAGGACAAGCCATTAGAAGCACTATACCAGTCTCCAGAAAGTGACTCTATATGGCACAGAGAAACTATATCAGTTTGCAAGGCAAAGACAAAAAAATAAAGAAGATAGTCTGACACCCTTCATAAGGTATGTCAGCAACAACCTGCTCACCGGTCCACAATCCATCAAAGGCAGACAGAAGGAATACTTCCAGCAGCTTCTCAATTAAGAAAACCCCACAGAAGCTGCACTTCCCCAGACACAGCCTATGATGAAAAAAGAGGAAGGGCCCACCATAGAAGACGTAAGAAGAGAATTAAAGAAAATGAAGTCATAAGAAACAGCAGACTCAGATGATGTCACAGCACATATGATAAAGATGTTAGGTGAGACAGACGAGAAATGGCATCTGAGGGTACTCATAGCAATATGGAGAGAAAGGCTTATTCCAAAGTGCTGGAGAATAAGCACACTAGTGCCAGTGGTAAGAGGGACATTTACAACTGTAGGCAATATAGAGGTATCAAAACTCCTATCACCTTGCATGAATGTTCTGGAAAGGGTGATTGATAAACAAATATGGAGAACAGTAGAAAGTAAGATGGGAGAAGAGCAGTTCAGATTCTGATCAGGATGCAGCACAACTGACCCAACATTTCTAGTGAGACAGATACATGTCAAGATGCTAAAGATGAAGAAAGTGTCCAACTGGACATTCATAGACTTGGAGAAACATAAGACAAGGTCCCAAGAAAGATGATTTGGGCAGTCCTGTGGTGGGTTAACGTTCCAGAGACATTAGTAGTACTGATGCAGAATATGTACAAGGACCCAATGACTTACTATGTACAAGGACCCAATGACTTAAGGGAGAACAATGTCTCATAGACAGGTTCCCAGTGGGAGTGGGTGTGCACCAAGGATCAGCTCTGACCCCACTGCTGTTCATATTGCTGATGGAATACATTAGCAAACAGGTCAGAGGGGACAGATCAGCAAAGTTGCTCTATACAATGTGACATTTCAGGCAGATGTTGAACAAGAATTTCAGCAACAGATAAGGGAATGAAATGAAAAACTGAAGACGGGATTAAACTGAGTTTTAATAACAGAAAATGGGGGAAATTAGAAGATGGGAAAAGAAACAAAAGGGAAAATATTGGAACAGGATAAGAGCTTCAAATGTCTGGGAGGGGTGGTTGAGAAGGCAGGAAGCCTGAATGAGGAGGTCAAAGCTAGAATCAGAGGGGCAGCAACCAACTGGAACTGAGTGTCAGGGGTACTACTTGACAGGAGAATGCCAAAGAATCTGAAAAGTAAGGTATGTAATACAGTGGGGTGACCATTACTACTACATGGTGCAAAAACCTGGGCAGTAAACACAGACCAGTTGAGGAAGTTAGAGGTGATAGAGATGAAGTGCCTGAGACAGGTGGTAGGAATCACACTGTGGACAGATGAAGAAATGACAACAAAAGTACAGAAGCAAAAGTAATTGCAGAAAAAAGTCAAAGAAAACAGATTTACAGTGGTTTGGGTACATGCACAGAAAAGCAGAAAAAAATCTGGTGAACAAGATTGGGACAGGCAGGAAGAAGGCAAGAGAAAACTAGGGCAACCAGCAAAGGGATGGATTATGACTGTTGAAGAAGGTAAGAGAGTGGCATTGAACAGAGAGAGATGGCAACATTTAACATGACACCCCAACCCCATGTAAAAATTTTAAAAAAGGAGTTGATGACAGCTACAGATATATATATATATATATATATATATATATATATATATATATATATATGGATTCACTTCATAACATTGAAATATCAAAATACTGAAACTCAAAACACTGAAACCAAAATACTGAAAGCTCAAAATACTGAATACTCAAAATACTGAAACTCAAAATACTGAAAACACATATTATGCGTAAACTCAGCTTAAACAACATAAATCATAACAATTTCTACCAAATATATGCAGGGGGGCAAGCCCCCCTGCACCCCCCACACCCCCTGCTAATTAAATATATCAACTCCAAGATTGCACATAGTGTAGTTAAGTGCAATCTTGGAGTAGATATATAATTAGCAGGGGTGTAAAGCAGCCCCCACGTGGCCCCCCTGCATATATTTGGTAGAAATTGCTATGATTTATGTTGTTTAATCTGAGTTTATGCATAATATGTGTTTTCAGTATTTTGAGTTTCAGTATTTTGAGTATTCAGTATTTTGAGCTTTCAATATTTTGGTCTTCAGTATTATGAAGTTTTGTCATTTTCAGTATTATGAAGTTTCAGTGTTATGAAGTGAATCCATATATATATATATATATATATATATATATATCTACAGGTATCTACATCTAACTATCTGTACTGGAATTATTTTGTTTTTAGCTATTTAACAAATGCTCTAATTTTGCTCATTCTAGGTTTTATTTTTGCTGTCTATCCTACCCGTAAGTCTTGGCCAAATATCCTTTTTCCCTCTTTCTTTGGGTGAGTTAATTTTAATATTTTTCATTTTCATTGTTTCTCCATATTACTACACATTTTGTATTACTCTGTAATCCTTTGTAATGGGTATGTTTTTTCTCCCTTAAGCAATCTCAGGTGATCTTCAGTTTTCTAGAGAAGAAGGAGATAGTCCAAGTTCAAACATTTTGTCATGCGTTTAGGATGCAAAAGGGTATCAAAGGCTTTAGACACGTCAAGGAATATTTATTTTATTTATTTATTTTACATTTGTTGACCGAGATAGTCCAACTGGATACATGTCCATTTTCAGTGGAGGCCTGGGGAGAAAAGCTCCAAGGTAGTCATATAACAATGTAGACATAATTACAGGTAAGTTATTTACAGAGGATACATGAAAAAAACATGAGATAGGCAAGTTCACAGGTATAGTTATCCGTGGTTTAAGTCAGTGGAATACATTGACAGTAGGCAGAAAGTAAGATATTATATACATTTATGTGGAGGGTTAACCAGGCTTGTTACAGTGGCAAAGCCAGTTTAGTGTCAGATGTTGTATGAGTTTGGTTTTAAATTGGCAAAGGGAGGAGAGCGAAGTAATGTTGGCTGGAAGGAGATCACAAACTCTGCCTACAGAGTTTGCAAAGAGGGCATCCCCAGCTGTATTGTTAATTTTGATTGTCTGAATTAGTAATTTGTTTGAGGATCTAAGCAGTCTCTGGGTGTTATGAGGGGTGATAATATTCATTAGGGATGGTGTATTATCTGGATTATAGAGAATTTTTTAGCTATAGTCAGAAGGTTGTATTGGATTAGACTCGGAGTTCTAGCCACCCAAGCTGTTTGAGGTTAATGCAGTGGTGTGTCCTAAATGGCAGGCCAGTGGCAAACCTGGCAATGTGATTGTAACAGGATGACAATCTATTTAGGACTGACTTGTTTAGATTAGAGAAAAGGGAGGAGGCATATAGAAATGTTGAGATTAGGTGGGTGCGGGCTATGACAATCCTGGCTGGAGGGGTTAGGAAGGCTTTTATTCTATACAGTGATCCTAGTTTTTTATTGATGTTCTTCATTAATTGGTTGACATGCAAGTCAAATTTTAGGCTATTATCAATAATGACTCCTAGTAGTTTTGTAGAGGGGTCGGGTGAGATAACAGTGCCATCCTTCGCATTAATGTTGAAGGTAAAAGCAGCAGACCTTTGTGTAGGTGAGAAAAACAGCATTTTGTTTTTTGGGGAATTTAATAACAGGTGACATTCAGAGAGCCAATTTTCTGTGGTATTAAAGGTAGACTGGGTGGCAGACCTCAATTCCAAAGGAGATGTGGCAGAGCAAATCAGGGTGGAGTCATCAGCGTATTGAATACAGCTGACCTTTGGGATGACAGTGTATGACTCATTAATAAAGATGGAAAACAGTAAAGGCCCTAATATTGAGCCTTGTGGCACTCCAAGAGTGTTTGGTAGAAGATTAGAGAGCTTGTTTTTCCAGCGAACAGCCTGCTGCCTCCCATTGAGGTAGAAGTCAAACCACAGCAGAGCTTTGGAATCTAATAGAAGGTTTTCAGGGTGTATAACAAAAGTTGGTAATCAACCATATCGAATGCCAAGAAGAGGGCAGAAGAGATATAATTGTTGTTACGGTTGTTGTTTATGGTATTGGTGAAAGCCAGGAGGACCAAGGTTGTGCTGTGGTGTGGTCGGAATCCATGCTGTGTATCGGCCATGAGGTGATTTTTGGATTAGGGGGTGCATGAGTTGTTTGCGTACACATTTTTCCATTATTTTTGCCAGTGGGGAAAGTATAACAATTGGTCTATAGTTGGAGAAATCCATGGAGGATCCACCTTCATGTAATGGGATTACATAGGTTGTTTTCCATAAGGTGGGAATTTTTGCCTCTGTTATGGTCCGATTAATTAGAATCGATATAGGATAGGCAATGACATCAGCTGATTTTTGGAGGTACTCAGCGGGGAGTTTGTCAGAGGCGAGTATGGTGGGTTTTAATTTTTTGAGGAGAGAGCGAACGAATGATGTGGGCACTGGTTGGAGACTAAATGAGGGTTAGTTTAGACCAAGTTTACCTGAGTCTCTATATTTGCTTATGGTTTCAGTGAATGATAGTAGGGCAGAAGATGTAGTGTGTTAGGCAGAATCCATGCTGGGTGGATATTAAGATCCATTCATATAGGAGTTAGTGGAGAAGTTTTTTAGGAATGCATGTTTCAAGAATTTTTGAGACTGGTGATAATATTGCATTAGGCTAATCCACAGTGAGGATTCATAGGATTCAGCTATTGATTTGTTGATTATGATAGAAACTAGGTAGTTATGACATCAGCTGCTATCTGTATGTATTCAGGTGGGAGGCTGTTGACTGCACTGGGGCAGGGTTTGAGTTTAAGTAGAAGTTTATCATTGATGTAGAGACAGATCCTGCATGGAAGTTGCTAGCAGTGGATGAATTAGATTCATGAATGGAAGGTAGGAGGAAGAAAGGAATTACTAGTAGTTGTTTGACTGGTGTATGGAGAATGTTTGTTTTGGGCTAAGTTGTTGATCACAAAATACTAGGACTAGATGTTATTCTGGGGGATGGAAACATTGAATGGGGGTAAAGAGTTATTAAGGAGCCAATTCTTTCTATGAAGTACATATTGAGTGATGTAGCATTTTTTTAGCTGAGAGCTATTATGAAAAAGGCTGGATTTCTTATTTGAGTCCGGATGTAAAAGTATGGGGGTCATTTTTGTGCTGAACTTGTAGATGACTATAATATTGTTTTTTTTTTTTATGTAGGATAACCTGTTTTTTACTCTAAGACTGCATAATTCTCTATAGACTTGTAGGTCATAAGGAGTTTTAAGTCTGAGCCATTCTTTCCACTTTTGCTTCTGTTAGACATTGTATTTTATGTCTGGGTAGTTAACTATGGAGAATTTTTATGGAGTAGGGTTTGGTTGTTTAGAGTATTTAAGAACAAGGTATTAAAGTTATTGACTGTCTCATCAATTCAGATAGTTTTAGGGCAAACCACTTAAAGGCTTTCAGTGTATTGATGAAGGAGTCTTTGTTAAATTTAGAAAGGTTTTGCAATGTTTTAAGTTGGTGAGTATTAGGCTGGAAGGTGGTATTTCTATGGGTATATACTGGAAGGTGGTCATTAAGTGAGTTTGCATAAGGTCCAGAAGTTGTAAATTTACTGGGGGCACAGACAAAATTTTCTAGAGTATCCAGCCTACAGTTGCACCTTTACTGGTGGTATTATTAAATCTAATGTGTGTTTTGATAGGCTGAGTGAACCATAAAGGTTTATTCTAGCTGAGGGAAAGTCTGATGTAAAGTTTTGGCAGTCAATATTTTCATCTTCTAGTATGATATTTTCATAAGGTATGTTATTAGCTGTCCAGGAGAGTATTTCTTCTAAAGATGGTATATTATTTCCAAGTGAGATATACACCGTGATAAATCATTGTTGTTTTTTATTGTTAAGCTTCCACTGTGATACAAGCATTTTGACATTTGGAATTTTGGGATGTTGTATGAATAGGGAGAGAGAGAGAGAGACATATGAACTTGGATAAATTAAGGTTACCCTACACATGCCCTTGAGGGCACTATCAGCTCTGATAATACTATATTCTAGAGGGAGTAGTTCAGCATCATTAATGTTAGACTTAAGTGAGGTTTCTAAGATGGCACGAAGACCAGGGTTGTACTATAATGTCCAGGCATGATGTTTTGTAATTTTTGTTACAAATGCAATGGAGGTTGATAGTGGCAATATTCAGTTTTTTGGTAGACCAGTGGGAGAATGATGGGGTGAGGGGTTTGATGTCCTGAATTTATCAGTATGAATATGTAGTGGTTTAGTGGTGGAACAGTACAATTGTGCAGAAGTATAGTATAAGATAATGGTTGAAAGAGGGTTAATTAGGTCACAATTTTTGCAACTTAGATTAATTAGTGGGGTTTTTTTTGAGGACTAGGTCGGGGTGGATATCACCACAACAGCATATTTTTAAGATGTAGTGTATCAGTCTAGAGGGACCTATGTGAGTTTTTTGAGTAGAGGAGTGGTAGTGAAGTATGTTATGCTTAAAATAAAGAGTAATAAACTGGTTCCAGTCAGAAGGGAACTAGGAATGGAAAGTATTCCTATGATTTTTCAGTATTCATGCAATACAGTGAAAGGGGACAGTTGCATTCCCTCTAAGGTAGTAGTTACCAACAACTGTGAAACTTCACTACACTAATCCAAGAAATAGAATAGTGAACAGTTACAATATAGGGAAGGTCCTTATTGAAGCCACTTGTTTGTGGCCTCTCTCATTCTATTAATGCCCTCAGCAGACAGATTAACTGGGTGTCCTAACTTTGCTTCATAGTCTTGCTTGATGTCACAAGCAACATCCCTCTGTGTAGGGAGGTGGGCTTAAGCATAACATCATTGTCCTTAAGGCACTTCTTTGTGACCTCTCTCACTCTGTTAATGCCCACTGCAGCCCAATTAACTGGATGCCCTGACCCTGCTTTAGGGCCTTGACTGATGACATCAGTAAAGTCATTTTGCATGGGGGGTGAGCTTGAGCCTGGCATCACCATCTTTAGGCATGTCTTTGCGATCTCTCTCACTCTATTAATGCCCTCAGTCAAATTAACTGCATGCCCTAACCCTGCTTCAGAGCCTTGCCTGATGGCCCCAGTAAGGTCACGCTGCAAGGGGGAGGGGGTGGGAGGGAGCTTGAGCCTAGCATCACTGTCTATTAACTGCCTGGAGTTAGTACTATCTAGGGAAACTGTGTCTTTATACCATGAGTAAACATTTTCTGCATTACTCATCAGGAAATGTCCTTGTGCACTAAATGATGAGTTATGAATCCCGACCTGATGACAGATAAGTATTACTTAGTCCATCTTACGAATAAGTCAAGTAAAGGTAAACAGTGAGCCTAACAAAATGAGAAATCTCATTTATGGCTCTTATAAAACATATAATGGAATACTAAAGGCAGCAAACAAGGCAGTGTTGATAATGGCTTAATTTTCACTAGCCATTTAAGCAAACAAGAGCTCCTGAGTCATTCCCAGTTTGCATTTGTGTTTGATTATTTTACCAAGTTAATAAAAGTTTAATGTCGTAAGTAAATGGTAGTGAGAACACACATGCATGCACGCATACACGTGCATACATACATACATACATACATACACATGCACACTCACACATAAACACACACACACACACACACACACACACACACACAGACACACTCACACACACACACACACACACACACAGACACACTCACACACACACACACACACACACACACACACACACAGACACACACAGACATACACTAGAGTGTGTGCTCACAAAATATTCTAGTACAATAACACCTCAAATAAGATTGTTTGAAATTATACCTGTACACAAAGAATGTTGATATTCATAGGAGTAAATATTTCATTGTTTTGTATGATAAAAGCCGTGCAGATGAATAAACAACTGAATTTTCAGTGAAGAGTGAAATCTGTTTACAGAGTATACAGTCAAATGTTTCGTGTTAGCTAATGTGGTCTGTTTTGTTTACCAAAGTAACCATGTGATCTGTGACTAACAAAATGAGGTAAATAGACATGACTCAGTTGTCTTCCTGAAGTCCCAATAATCTTTGTGTACAAAGTAGCTACGTTACACCTTACCAAGTTCTTTATCAAGTTTAACTTTGCAAAGTCCATAACATTCTCAAATGAATAAGGACTGTTAAATATTAATTAAAGAGCCTGTCTCCATTACGTATGGTACGTTTTCTACAGGATTCTTCTTATTACAGTCCTTTTAGGAAATTTCATAACAAATCAGTCTGTAATGTTCCTTTGCTCTTCTTAGGACCTCCTTCGTCTTTATCAGTATTTTGAGAGATCTCTGAGCTGTGTGAACTCTGGGCAGTATAAATGTTTTCTAATACCTTAAGCTGTATTACTTTAAATTCACAATTTATTCAGTTTCTGTTATCCTAGCTGCCAGTCTGTGTTTGTATTACCTGGCAATTCCCTGAATTTTATTTGGTTGTCCTATAGTCACACAGTTGCTTCACTGTAATTTGAAAGTTGTATAGAATAATGTATTATTTGCATCTTTTGAGATAAAATGTGGCTAATAATACCCTTCACAGTTAGCGTTTTTCCAGATAAATCCACCACCAGTTTTCAGAGGTAAAGAGTGTAAAAGTATCATATTAAAAACTATATTGTTCTGTCTTTGTGCTTTCACAGTTGTAAAACTATGAGCAGGAAGAGCAATACACCTTCTCTATTCAGCTCTTTCAAGATATTTTATATTCAATTTGAGAATAAACAGACTGTCACATTTATAACTGTATCCTACCTCATAATGTTGCAGTGTTCACAATCCTGAATCATAATTAACATTCAGTAAATTTTAAATAGTGTCAGTGTGTGTATTTCAGCTTCACACCATTTACACTTCTGCTTCAAACAGTATGTGAAAAAATAGTGACAATGAACCAAAATTAGGACTAATTCCTTTTCCCCAGCAACAGCACAGCAACCAACTTGTTCTGTGGGGTCTTCAGGCCCTCCCAGGTAGTCTGAGATGTATAACCCTTCCAGCATGTCCTGGGCCTGCCCAGTGGCTTCATTGCAGTGGAGCATGCTTAGCACATGTCTTGTATAAAATGCCCAGGGTGTGCTCATTGCAGGTTACCAAACCCCCTTAAGTGATTTCTGTTGAGCTGGCATACCAAATACTCAAGAGAACCCCTCTTTTTTTTCAGTCCATTAATGCAGGGTGACTGGCTGATATGGCAGTGAGGGTCCCCCTTCCCAAAGTCTTCCTCAATGTATTCTGTGTTTATGTAGGATATATAGGAGAGGGTTCATGTGATATTTGCATACCTTACCAGATTATGGGTTGCCAACTCCCCAAGTCAGCAGACAAGGCATGCATAAGCTATGTAAACCCAAACAACCACCTTTGAAGCTCACAGCAGTGTCTTTGTACAGGGACAAGAGCCTTATTCCATTTTTCTACATGGATGTTGACTTTGAACACTGACACTGTAATGCTGCACTGTCACTAGGAACAATCCTTGCCCTAGGACCAAAGAAGGGACCATCCCCCACCCATCCACAGCCCAGACTAACCTGTGCTGTTCCCAAAGAGGGGAGCATCCCCCACGCATCCACAGCCCAGACTAAGCTGTGCTGTTCATTCTGGCTTCCTGCAGAGTTGATACATGCAAAGTGCCTAGCATAAATGTTTCTTCCCAAACTCTCTCCCTTGGAAAAGGAGCACAGGCTTCTGCCTTATCATTCCTTCTCCAGCAGTTAGCCCCAACAAATGTCAAAGTCACTAATGCAATCAGAAAACCTCCCAAATGTTCACATTCCTCACTAGATCGCAGAGAGTGAATCCAGCAAAGAAACGTTCTTTATGTCATTTATACCAATGATCTCATTTTTTTTCAGTTACTAGCTAAAGCTTGTGTCCACAGAGTTAGATGTTGACATAGACTGACTAATAAATTAACTGCTTCATCCTATGACATAATTCTCACTTTTCCACCACAGTCTGGTACAATGCCTGCATCCATCCACTTGTCAGTTTATTGATTCCACTCCTCTCAGTCATTTTTTTTAATATTATTGACCCCCCCCCCACCACCACCACGCAACTAACTATCAGCTGCTCTTGGAGTCCTCCTAGTCTCTGTTTCCTCAAAGGCAGAATAATCCCCTTGACCTAATCTGATAAACTCAAGAGCAGAAAGGAGACCAGGGCTTCTCAGTGCAGCATCATACTACTATCAAGGAGGGAATGTTTGCGGGTGGTCTACCTTTAAACCTGCATCACACCCACACAGTCAGCAGTGACACAACCACAGCGTCCCACAGATGTCTACTGGTGCATCGCATGGTGTTAGTGTAGTTCACAAGCACTAACTAAAGAACCCTCCTTTCCCTATAAAATAGGTTAGCTGGCAAAATGTTGATCTTTTCTATCCCCTGCCTGACTCCACAAAGACCAATCTGCAAGCATGTGTGGGTGTTCAGGGCTCTAATCAGAGCTTTATCCCTCTACACCATATCACCAGATATCCCTTTGACTTCAATCATGAACAGGATTCAAAACTCCAAGAATATTTAGCTCTTCTTCATGAGATAGCTGCTAATACCTCACCTGCATACAGCAAACCACAATTTTCAAGGAAATAATAATGATCTCTGCTGTTACATTTTATTTATTTTTTTATTTTTATTTTTATTTTTACATTTGTTTACCGGGCTAGTCCAACTGACTACATGTCCATTTTCAGTAGAGGCCCGGGGAGTTAAGCTCCAAGCTAGGGCGATGAAATTAACACAATAACATCTAAGGATAACATGAGCTGGTTAAAAACTATTAACAGTATGTATAACAGGTTATCACAGTAAAATGTACAGTGCAGAATACAGGCATAACAAAGGATGCAAGTACAATCTAAATTTACAGTGCAGAATACAGGCATAATAAAGTAATGTAAATACAATCAAGGTAGTCAAGAGATAATTAGTGGCATCGTTTAAAAAGGAAGGAGTTGTTTTTAATGAGTAGACTGGTTAGGAAGAGTAGAGTATATAGAGACACTTAGACTAGTCAGGTTTAGAGCATGGGCATAACCAGTGTGTATTGAGGAATACTTTCAATTTGTTTTTGAAACAGGATAGTGAGGGAAGTGTGGAGAGTTCATTTGGAAGGAGGTTCCAGGCTTTTCCAACTATATTAGAAAAAAGGGAGTCAACAGCTTTATTGTTTGTTTTAGTAGTATGTACCAGAAGTTTCTGAGAAGACCTTAAGGATTCCAGGTTTTTATAGGGAGTGATTAGTGTGGAGAGAATAGGTGTTTTGGAAGGTTTGTGAACAGTGTTGTGGGCTATAGTTAGCTGATGGAATATAATTAGATTTTGTAGTTCAAGCCATCCTAGCTGCTTTAAATTGAGGCAGTGATGGGTTCTAAATGGGTTTCCTGTTGCAAATCTGGCAATATTATTGTAGGACATTTCCAATTTGCTAAGATTATTTTTAGATAGGTTAGTAAAAATAGGTGAGGCATAAAGAAGAGAAGAGATTAGATGAGTGTGTGCTATTGTGGTTTGAGCTGAAGGTAGGAGAAAGGATTTTATCCTATAGAGAGAGCCTAGCTTTTTGTTGACAGTTTTTATAGTATTGTTAATATGGATGTCAAAGTTCAGATTATTGTCAATGGTGACTCCTAATAGTTTGGTGGATGGTTCAGGGGATATAATGGTTTTATTGGTAGAGTTAACTGAGAAATCCAAAGGAGGGGATTTCTTAGTAGGAGAGAAAAGGAGGAGTTTAGTCTTTTGGGGGTTTAGGAGAAGGCATCTATGTGTGAACCCGGTCTATATTAGATGAACGAAAGTTCATCTTAGCGAACACTCACATGAGCGAATATCCAGGTACTCGAAACTGCAGTTGCCCCCCACACCCCTCCTAAATATATATTCCAACTCCGAGATTGCACTACAGTGAGGAAAGGGCAAATATTCCCATCTTCACTGTACCACAATCTCACAATTGCGGTTTGAGTTCCGCAATATTCGCTCATGTGAGCGTTCACTAAGATGAACTTTCGTTCATCTAATATAAACCTGTGTGAACCATTGCTCAACTGTGTTAAATACTTTCTGGGTAAGATAGAGAAGTTCAGAAGGGGAGGGGGCTGAGCATATCAGTGTAGAGTCATCCGCATATTGTATGCATGTAGCTTGGGGGATGGCAAGGTGGAGGTCATTAATGAATATGGAAAAAAGTAGAGGTCCATTACTTATTTTAATCCTGTTGTATATGCAATGAGCAGTTAACCATTCCTCTGCATGCTGGAGATCAAAGACACTTAAGACTAAGAGTACAACATTATCTGAATCAAAGAAAAAAATGCAATCGTAACATCCTCAGACTGGATACTCAACACATCTCAGCTGCTCCCTGATCACCCGTCCATGAGAATCCAAAGACAGGATCTAACACAAAATGAAACATAAGCCCTTCCTCAGTATAGCGACTTAATGTCAAGAATGTGTGCACAACTCTTGCTCATCAAAATACAAGGGCTGGATTACAGTACCTCCCAAAATCAATTTAAAGGTATGCAGTCATATGTCTTCTCCAGTTCCACAAAACTTGTGTACACCATACCAGCAGACTGACATTTCCCCTCTGATGTCTGTATAAGGGAAATAATTAATCATCAGATCATAGGATCACAGGGTCATAGGAAATACAAGGGGATTGTGGCACGTGACCATTTACATCTTGCAAATACAGACATTGATATTGTACCCCTCTTCTCTGCAACAGCAATGCAGGTCATTTATTTATGGGTACCTATGCAATCATCCAGGTTTAATTTGAAGGTTGCTAGGGTGTCACTTTGTTTAACTTGCAGAAGAAGTCTGTTCCACAACTGGAGTCTGAGTTAGGTAATACATTTGTCTCTTAAGAACTTTTTATTTATATGCTGGAGGAGATTTAAGTCCCTACTTCTGCTATTCCAGGAGATATTTCACTTACAAAGATAGACAAAATCAAGGAGGAGAGACTCCTTAATAGGATAGAATGCAAGGCATGAATCACCCTATAAGCTCAGTAAGAAACCACATAATTATACTGTGCTTCAAATCCTTTCTGGCAGTTCAGGGACTTTAGGCCAACAATCTTCTTGGCTAGGAACCTCTGGAGCCTTTCCAATTGCTTAATATATCTAGAAAGGTATATCTCAAAGGGAGTGCTTGGACTCAAAAATTAGGGTGGTGAAAACTTCTTTTGATCTGTATATGTCTTTAGATATCATTTGTACTAAATAGAAGGATTTTCTGACTACTGTTGCTACATGATGGTTGAAGGGCAGGAACTTGTCAATCTAGTTTCCAAAATCCCTAACTACATTATCATTTTGAAGTGGGGAATTGGCTATGCAGTACACTGAGTGAGAGAGCTGTTTACAATATGTGACAATACTACACTTTTTTCGCATTTAATTTTAGTCATTTTTCCATACACCACTTGATGGTCATCTGTGAGTTTAGTTACCCTAAGTTCCTGAATCCAGATCTAGAGATCAGATAAGTATATGCTGAGAGGGAACGGTATTAGTACTGAACCTCATGACAAACAGTTACCTTCATACTTTCTGAGGGGGCACCAAACACCTTAACTATGTGTGTTTTCTCTTTCAGCCTTTTGGTTATCCATCTTATGACATATGGATCTACTTTTAAGGCACACAGCATATTAACAATACCAGCATGGGGGACAGTGTCAAATGCTTTGGATAAAGCCACATTAGCTGTGTCAACAGGATACCTCTCAACTGTACATGTTTTCACAGAATGTCCAGATTTTTGCCTCAAATATTTGGTCTGTTCCTAATAAAATCTGTGGTTTTCTGGCAAATTGTAGAATATTTAAGTCAATAAATAATGACCAAATAATGACATATATTTGAGATTCAGACTTCATATACTTCAGAAAATGTATTCTAACACAAATCCAGTTATTCTACCAGCTTTCTACATTGATGAGAGTAATATTTAAAATCTGTCCCTATTTTTGGGCCTTTGTCCCCCCATTATTTTAGGCTTTGTCCTGATTTCTTGCATGAAGAGATTGAGAGGTATGACTACCACTGTCTACAGCCTATAAAAGTTTCTCAAAGAGGTTAAGTTAATTGAATAGGCAGGTTCATCCTTTGGCAAAGTCAGCTGTTGCACATTCAGGAATGAGTTTATATTCTTCGGTTGCATATTGGACAATAAAATCACCATTTCAACACTCTCAGTTGGCTTTCCCATACAAACTGAAAATCAAGATGCCTACAAAATGTAAGCAAACTCAACTTCTCTCCTTTTTGAAAATGGGGACATCACCAAAATTATTTGTCAGTCCAGAAGTACCGTTCCCATAATTCAAACAATGTGGAAAAAGCACATTAACCAGGATACCCAAACAATGTTCACAGCCTTCAGCATTTCTAGCTATCCATTCCTGTGCAACCTTGCCTCAGTGGTACTGTTTAATTATTGTAGTGCCCTTATCTATAAATATAGATTATGCAGTTGTTTCTGGTACTGCCTTCTCAGATGAAGACATGCCCAACATATTTAGGAGTTCCTCAAAGTGTTTTTCCATTTCCTAACAATGACTTCAGTCAAGGGCAGTGTTCTTCAACCTCTGTGAGAAGAATCTGTGGAATGTCCCTCCTTGCCCTCCTTACCTGCCTGTTATGATCTCACCAAAACCTTCCTACTATACCATGTCATTCTCCACAATGACTGCTGCAGCTGCTGGCTTCATAGCTTTTTTAACACCTTTATTGAAGGCTTCCTAGCCTTTTAATACATATTGGTCATCCTCTTACTAAAATTTACATATGGCCTCTTTTTTAACTTTATATCTTCTTTCACAAAGTCACAAAGTCATCATTATGACCAGCACCATCCATCTTTTCACCACAGCTCCTTACTACTGGCTTAGCTATTGAGTTTGTGTACATGGCACATCTGGAATCCATGTCTGTGACCTCCCCAGATATACATGAGAAACTTTTCCAGAGGTGTGAATTGAACTCATGCTGCACAGAAGCATTGGCTAGGTGTTCCCAGGACACTGTCACTGTACATTTGGATTTCATGGGGCTGATCTGATTTACCACAAAATGTTGATTGCCTGATTATTTAAAACATGTATTTCATGAATGTTCGAACATGTAGCTAATGTCACACTCTGTTATCCTACATGTCATGTGATCTCATATTTGATGAAGTCTTTCACTAACCTTTGGCATAGGATAATCTAGTACATCTATTAGCATCCTTTTAGTAAGACAAGATATTTGTCATAGACCCTCCATGACTAACACAGGAACAAAGTACAGTTAACTGTTCTCCCTTCCTGCAGATATATCTTTGACAAACACACTGAAGACTGGACTCAAGACCAACCCTTGTGGTACTCCACTTGTCACTTTTCTAATTCCTTACATCATCTATGTCATCACAACCCTCTATATCCTGGCATTTAGCCATGCAGCTGTTCAGTTCCCCTGTCTCGGTCATATTTTTAGCTCCTCCATATTCCAGTAGACCACATATATTAGTACGCCCTGTCACATTCATCTGTAACCAAAACTGGATCAAACTTTAATGAGAGCTCATTCTGGCAATGGAACTCATACTACATGCTCTCCTGGAAAATGTTGCTGTCTAGGGATGATACCAGCCTTTCCCCCAGGATTATCTTATGTTGACATTTTCCCATTACTGCTGCTATGCTAACAGTCCTATAGTTCCAAGGAGTTTTTCTGTACAGTCTTCTGTGTAAAATGGTACCTAACTTGGTATCTTCTCGTCCTCTACTATGATCATGCCAGCTACTGATATTCTGAGGATCTCTGTCAAGGAATCTGTCAGCACACTTGTCAGACGTCTGAGGACTCTGAGAGGGAGTCCATCTGACCCTTGTATTTTATTTCAACTGCTGCTTCATTATACCTTTCTTCCCTCATCATGGCACCATTCCTATGCTTTCCTTTGAGAAGAATGAAGGAAAGCACTTATACAGTACTTCTGCTTTATTCCAGTTTTCTGTGATTTCCCTCTCACTTTTGCCCAGTTCTATGCCATCACATTTCTTCCTGCTATCTCTCCTGATCCTGTCTTCTAACACCCTTTCAGCTTGTGCTCTCCTCACAACCTTTGCTGCCTTTCTTCTAACTTTTTTGTACTCTGCCTCCTTAACATCCTCTCCCTTCCTTTCCACCTCTTGTAGGCTCTTTAACCTTAATGTTTAGCCTTACATTCATGTGTAACCACATTGGCTTTGTTTTCTTTTAACCATAGCCCACCCTGAGTGCTCCAGCCCATGTCTATAATGCCGAGTTCTCATTTCTGATGCTCAGTTTGTTTCCTCTCTCAATTTGCTCTTAATCTGCTGACTAATCCTTGACCCTTTCACCCCAGCAAGCATAATGCAGTTTTCTAAAACCCACATCATTGTGTCTTTGTACTTTTTACCCTTAACCCCTAATTTGAAACACACAATGGCAAATTCACTTTTGGATAAGCTTGCCTTAAAATGGACATTCCTAATGCCCTCTGCAGTGATTAGAACCATGGCAGATATTCTAGTCCTGCTTCAGCTGGCTGAATCCCAAATGGTCCAAGAAGTCAGTTAACTCTTCTTCCCTCTTTGTACTGTCGCTAAGAATCTCCTGGTCTGCTCCAGGTCAATTCCGATCCCAATGATTAGTACCACATTCCCCCCACCACTATATTCTTTCCTCCAGTCTCTTACCCTGATCCCTTGTTGTGCCTTGGAGACAACGCACTGTACAATTCAATCAGTTCCCCCCATTCTTTACCTGGACTGTCAGATCACTCATTCTAGGTTCTAACCCTGGTCATTCCCTTGACCTCTTCTTGGTATGGTGGTCTTTATAACTGACCTCACATCTGATACAATCATGTATGCAGATTGCGACTGCACTCTTACCACTCCCTTCTCTGTCATTCCAAGCAGGTTATAACCAGTCTCTGTGAAACAATGTCCACCCTTCCCCTTCTGCATAGCTGCTTTCAGATCTCCTATCTTCCTATATATCTATATTATAAACTCATTGCTGAAAAATGGTAAAGGAACTGTCTGAAATATTACATATCACAATCTGGTATATGAAGTGTTGGATATAAACTGAGGCAACAGCTGTGATACAAGTAGGGTAGTGACTAGGGCTTGATACCGAAAAATACAGAATACAAGATCTCTGCAATTTTCAAATAAAGCTTTTTTTTAATACTTGTAACATAGTTTATACTGTTTTGATGTTATTCACTGGATAAGACATTTTTCATTTATGGGAAAAAAGGTACCTGTTGTCGAAAGGAAAAATACTGTGCAGAGTTAGGAATTTGTAGTATCAGTCAGGAAATGGGTTATAGCTGTTCTTTTTGCATTTTGCGTTTATTCATGACTTTATGGGGAGTGTCAACTGTGTTGCATTTTTATTCTTGTAAACATAAAAGGCAAAAGAGCAAAACAATGCTGTACTCCAAGGCAAAGCTGTAGTCAAAGTCCACACGTAACTGTAGAAATATGAACAAATGTAAACGGCAAACTGCTGAAAATTGATTTTTTGTATGTATGTGAACAGTGATACTTGTTTTCAACACCCAGTAACACAGAAATGCTTTCAGTTTAAAGTGAGAACAGACTGTCAGTCCGAGCACATAGTTTATTTAGCCAGGTGTACGGCCTGTTCAGCCTTTTATGTTGGTAAAATGGACATACGGCTCAAGGATAGAATTAGGGAGCATGTATATAACATAAGTATTGGGACCACCATAAATGCACTTTCGAAACATGTTTTAGAGACATCCCCATCACATAGTTTTAGGTTTCAAGTCTTACAGATGAACACACCTAGTGTTAGAGGAGGGGATACCAAGAATTATACGGAAAATTGTGAGCTTGACTGGATCATTAAATTGAGAGCAGACCAGAAACCTGGTCTGAATGACAAGATTCCCATTAAGCCCTTGTTGAAGAATAGAAGACTAAAGGTCAAGATATGATTCCCCTGGTTCAGTATACATTTATTAAGACTGTGTGTTTTTGCATTGCATCATTTATTGTTATTTTTATTTTTATTCAATTGATTTTCAGCAGTTTGCCGTTTACATTTGTTCACATTTCTACAGTTACGTGTGGACTTTGACTACAGCTTTGCCTTGGAGTACAGCCTTGTTTTGCTCTTTTGCTTTTTATATTTATTTGGATTATTTATTTTTGCATTTACTTCCTGGGAGCATTATTTTGGTTTTATATTTTTAGTCATGTGTTTATGCATGACTTTATGGAGACTGAAACTGTGTTTTTGATTTTAATAACTATTTCCCACATCTTCCTACCTAGGCTTCTTGTTCTGCAGTGTCATATTATCCAGCCATGCTCCAAGTCACCAATGATTTTTCTTCTACAAGAGTCTTTTATCTCCTTTCACCTTCTCTTTACTGCCTGAGAAGCTGTGCCACTCTTCTCCTTCTATTATACTCTCTTGTCCAGCCATGTTTGTTTAAATGTTTAAAAGTGCAGTCATTGGGATGTACCTTTCCAGAGCAGCACTAAGCAGGTTGCCAGGTAATGTTTGGTTGGACTATCCAGAGAAAAGTCTAAGATCAAACTATGGGGGTTAAGACATGTTGAATATTTAACTGTAAGACATGTAACAGGCAGACATTTAGGCTTTATCTATTCTAACAATGGTGTTTTTCTAACTGTTGTTTAAAATTTTGAGTTAAAGCACGGGGTATGAAACAGCTGAGGGAGGAGATAAATGTGAAGCTGTAGGATTTCAGATATGAAGAGACTGTATTAGAAAGCTTAGGTTTGGAAATTTAGGAGGAGCAATTTCCATGGAAACGTAGAAGGCAATACTGTGGCTGTTAGAGCAGTATAGTAGAAAAGGTATGAGGAGTATGAGATCTAACCAAAAAAGGTTGGGAGGCTGGCCTAATGGTTAAAGTGTTTGCCTTACAACCACAAGGTGCAGGATTTTAGACTCACAAGGGATAATTGGCTAGGCTTAAAATGGCTTGCAAGGGCAGTTAACCTAGTACTAACCTATGAACCTAAATGCAGACTGGATGCCATTTTGTTGGAGAGGTTTAAATGTGGTTTTGATCTGAAATGTTAGGTTGCATCTTTTGAGTGTTAGCATAATGTTAAGTCACTATAGTGGAAGGAAGGAAGGTATTTTTGAGACTTTATTTATGAAAGGATGTGGATTTGGATGACCTTTTATTTTACTCACTGGGCAGTAGAAAGTATGTACCTTATCTTGTCTTGTTTTGTGAACAGAATTGAATACATTTACAGTCATTCATTACTTGTCATCCCTGAAAGCTGTTTATTCACATAGTCCAAGGGTGTGGTTTTTGCTCCTATAGACTTGATAGTTCATTTAACTTACTAGTACTTCTGATTTACAAACATTGATGTTGAGCTGTTTTTCAGACTGTTGCCAGTAAGACCTAAACAGTTTAAGATTTTTTTTTACTTTTTTTCAGTAAATGTCATTGGTGTAGTGCAATAGTGCATATGCAGATTTTTCAGAAGTTAGTACGTCATTGCAGCAGGCATAGCATATGATCATGCTGGAGATGTTAGCAGCTAATTATTTTGATAAATGTTTGCCAGCTTCAGAGAGGGGTTGTATAGAAAAGCTACATCAGTGCTTCAGCAATGAACAGGATGCTGCTAGTAGAAAAGTTAAATTAATAATGTTTTAAGGCATGCTCTCTCGTGTTCAGAAATGTAGGAAAAAGCTGTGATGTGGAGTATTTATTGAATTGCTATGGCTGATGACTTTACAACCCATTTAGAAATGCAAGATGAATTTTTGGTTCATTATAACAGTTTATTGTTGGCTGGTACTAGACCTTAAATATAAATGAACAGTTGCATACAGTCCCATGTGAGAATGTAAGGTTTATGGCAAGGGGGTAGACGTAATATGGCCATGTTCCTCCTAACAGTAAGTGTTTCCTGTTCTTAGACAACTCTACCACTGAGGTTTCCCACTAACTCGGGCCTCAGTGTAGAGAGTGATTTTTCAGGGAGAGCTGAATGGTAATGCAGCAATCCAAGAGAGTAACTAATGCTAATTAATCATACACTCTTCCCTGGAAATGCCAGTGTCTCTGTACGTATATTACCAATTCAGAGAATCACTCATCTGTGTAAAATTTTGATGTTGGAGGAAAAAGTGAAGCCATCAAAAATTGGTGGTCAACCCTCCACTCCTATAGCAACAGTGATGATGCAAGTAAGTGTGTGTGTGTGTGTGTGTGTGTGTGTGTGTGTGTGTGTGTGTGTGTGTGTGTGTGTGTGTGTGTCTGTGTCTGTATGTGTGTGTGTGTGTGTGTGTGTGTGTGTGTGTGTGTGTGTGTGTGTGTGTGTGTGTGTGTGTGTGTGTGTGTGTGTGTGTGTGTGTGTGTGTGTGTGTGTGTGTGTGTGTGTGTGTGTGTGTGTGTGTGTGTGTGTGTGTGTGTGTGTCTGTGTCTGTATGTGTGTGTGTGTGTGTGTGTGTGTGTGTGTGTGTGTGTGTGTGTGTGTGTGTGTGTGTGTGTGTGTGTGTGTGTGGCAGGGTGACTTTGCCATCTCTATGTATGGTCCACTATACAGAACATTACTAAGATCATGTCTGATATTTCCAGTCCTGGCTAGTGTATGATTTGGAGACATTGTGGCCATAACTGTCTCTGAATCATGTGCAGTAGTCAGTTACCAAGAGCAGTGAACTTTTTTCTGAATTCCAGGGATACTGTTTTGCAGTGTTTAGTTTTACATGAGTTGGAGGGATCTTTCCCCATCTATTGATATGTTACTTCTGTATTAATATTCATTAGCATTTCAGGCAGTAAGAGCTAACCAAGAATTGTGATATGACCCACAGATTACAGTGCACATAATGTTTGGTCAAGTGGTAATTGTTGCATATGATTTAGTAAAGAAATCATACACACAGAATAAGGTGAGAGGATGGCTGTTTGTTGACTATCAGTTGTTAATTTAATTTTGCAATCATGAATGATCAATAAGTAAACGTCGAGCTTCCCACTGGTTCCTTTTTTGTCTGCACACACACACACACACACACACACACACACACACATATATATATATATATATATATATATATATATGGTTACCTGTCAAAACATCTACTCTTCATAACATCTAAACTCAACATATCAAGACCATAACATCTAAACTTCAAAACATCTAAAACTCATAACATCGAATCTCAAAACATTGAAAACTACAAACAACTATAAATAACATCCCACAGAGTCTTTACTATGTTTATGCAGGGGGGCAAGCCCCCCTGCACCCACCCCCCCCCGTAAATTAAATATACCAACTACAAGGTCGCACTACAGTGGGGGAAAAAGTTAATTTCCTAACTCCACATAAATGTAGCAAACAGTGTGTGGGATGTTATTTATAGTTACTTTGTAGTTTTCAATGTTTTGAGATTCAATGTTATGAGTTTAAGATGTTTTGAAGTTTAGATGTTATGGTCTTGATGTTTTGAGTTTCGATGTTATGAAGAGTAGATGTTTTGATAGGTAACTATATATATATATATATATATATATATATATATATATATATATATTTACCTATATATTTATATATATATATATATATATATATATATATATATATATATATATATATATAGAGGCTTGCCCCCCTGCATAAACATACTAAAAACCCTGTTGGATGTTATTTATAGCTGCTTTGTAGTTTCCAATGTTTTGAGATTCGATGTTATGAGTTTTAGATGTTTTGAAGTTTAGATGCTATGGTCTTGATGTTGAGAAAATAACTTTCTTGGGTGGCATAGGCCAGGGAACCTTGTTGGCTAGGCTTAAGTAGGCCCTTGGGCCGATAGCCTAGTACCTACCTATGAACCTATGAACCTATGAACCATGAAAATGTAGAATGGAGGTTCGGCAAAAATGGGAATGTCGAAATTCATTTTGCTGCTTCCCATATTGACAACCTTACATACTGTGCAGCGAATGCCACTGTGCATTCGCACATCTGGGGTCGATGTTTTGAGTAGAGATCATGGTACAGTACAGGCCAGGAAATTACCCTTTTCCCCACTGTAGTACGATCTCAGAGTTGGAATATATAATTTGCAAGGGGTGTGGGGGAGGTGCAGCCCCCTACACAGGGGGTGCAGGGGACCTTGCCCCTCTGCAAAAATGTTAAGTCACATTATTTGCCATAATGAACTGGAAAACCAAATGTCGAAAGTGCGAATGCGATTTTGTCGCTAAACCCTACTTAATATGCAGGAAGTGTTTTTTCGAAGTCGATAATTCAAATGGATTATGTTGTGTTATTTGCACATATGATGGTAAACCTATATATACATGTACACATATACACATACGTACACACACACACACACACACACACACACACACACACACACACACACACACATACACTCATATATATATATATATATATATATATATATATATATATATATATATATATATAGATATAGATATATATATATATATATATATATATATATATATATATATATATATATATATATATATATATATATATATATATATATATATCTATATATATATATATATATATATATATATATATATATAATGGATCTACTTCGTAATAACAAAATTCCAAAATGCCAAAGACCAAAACGCCGAGATGAGAATCACAAATGTTAAAATGCCGAACCGCGTCTTTCCAGGGCAAGTTGCCCAATTCCACATTAAAACCCACCACTAGAAATATATATATATATATATATATATATATATATATATATATATATATATATATATATATATATATATATATATATAGATAGATAGATAGATTAGATATACACGGTCTTCATTTAGACATGGTTGGTCAAATATTTTCATCAGTGTCCTGATCCATAGACTGCAATAATTATTGAGCATGTTGTAGAGCAAATCACAAGGTGCTAGCTGTGACTTGTGCGATTGCGGTAGAATGGGGATTAGGAATATGCTTTTTTCTTGCTGTTGTGCAGTGTTGTAGTTGGTATATATAATGTGTTTGTGAATGTGTGGGGAATGTAGCACTCCCCCCCCCACATGCAGACTGCAGGAGCTCCACCTCTTCAAAAATGTTTTTTTTTTTAAACATGTTTTAAGACTTTCAAATGTTCTTATCTTTCAACAAATGTGTTGTTTTGTGATCAAATATTTTGATTATACAACAGTCACTTTTCAGTCACAAAGCCAGTCACCTTCCAACCCCTGAGGATAGATGAGTTAGCTCGGACAGGCATTCCTACTCTCAGTCATTAGCTCTTCTACTGCTCAGGTTGCTAAACAGGAAGATTTCAGGACCGCTCATTGTTACCCAGTAAGGCAATGCTTCTCTCACTCCAGAGTGCAAAATGTTATGGCTTCTTTCTGCAAATGACCAAAGCCAGAGCTTTAACAGACAGGAACTTGGTTTCAAGCTTCTAAGGTTCATGACATAGTCCAGTTCACTGGTAACAAATACCATTTTCACAAGAGAAAAGCTAAAGAGGAATATCACAACCTACAGATTGGGAAACCAGAGTATACAATGTCTCACAAGAAATATTTTTTCTCTGGAATGATTTTAGTCAGGATAGCAATTGTTCAAGAAACCAGAAATGCCTTTCCTTCCACTTATTCTACATTACTCATGGATTAGAAACATGGATGGCCAAACATTAAGCAGAGCCTTTCCAAATGACGAACCAAATGCATCTCATTATGTTATTAAGAATACAATAAGATTTTAATTGAGCTAATTCAGGGTCATTTGGTCAGGTGTGCAGCTAGTCCTATAGCCTTCTTCAAGAATTAATTTTCTCATAATTTCTGTGAAACAAGTCCAAACTACTTTTTTTTAGGTAAACTTTACTACATACTATGAAACACAGTTTAAACAGAGAAAAAAACTAAAAAAAAAAATCAGAATCCAACAACACTTTGTGACCAGCAATTTATAGAAACAGACCAAAACTCATTAAAATCCTGAAACTCAACAAACAGAACTTTCTCCCAGTCAATATTTGAAGCCTTCTAATGTTTACAAATTACATTCAATATATTCACAGCCATCATTTGAGGTTATGCTAGGGCATGATGCAGTTGAATCCAGCCCTTGTTTTAGTACACAACATTCTCATTTCATATAGTAATAATCTGTTGCCACAATACCACATCTCCAACAATTTGATTTACTCACAGCCTCTGTGCTTCAATCTTTCTGGGGAATTCAGCCATGTATTTATCAACTTAAATAGGACAAAATATATGCAAGAAGGGAATGGAGGGTTATTAGACCCTTTTATGATTTCCATTTCCACTCATTCACCAATTCCAATATTCCTGCCAAAGTACCTTGACCTTCATTGTCTGAGATGCTCTTGTCATGGACTTGTATATTCTCCCAATAGTCTCTATAATGTGGAAAGCTTGAAATTCTCAGTGATGGAAAGCCAAGACATGTGAGTATGGTTAAGGGTAATAATGTTATACTTTAAAGATGTATTATAATGTCAATAAGCTTCTGCTGTTTTAGAAGACAAGTGCAAATCTCTACCAATAAAGATTACCAGACCTGTTAAGTTGGGCAAAATCTTTTCTCCAAACATTATTCACAAAAATAATATCTCTCGTAATCCAAATCTGGCAATTAATTATATTATAACCAATGTAAAGATGTTTATCAAATTAGATTCTTGCCCATCTTACAACATGATTAACTGGAAACCATTTCAAATTCAACTGGACCTACAATTTCTCTTACCCTTCAGGATGCTGTACTCTGTTTGCTCTTGCAAATTATTCAAAATGTTGGTAATAGCTTCCATTTCTGCCCAAAACTACACTGGCTGCATTTCAGATCTTACTCTAAGAAACTGCCAGCTAACAGCTGCCTGTCCATATCTGTTCAAGTTAGGAATCCATAATCCCCCATATTGCTTTTGAAGGTTATACATTCTATCCTAGCTGGCTACCCAATAACAACTGCATAAAAAGATTTTGCAATTTACCCAGCCAGTTAGAGTTGTTGACCATGTTAGGCAGATGGCATAAATAAACAATACTTTGGGTAGTAATACAATTTTAATAGTTTATACTTTATGCCAAGAAGGCAGTTTTAATAGTTCCCTGATAAGATTTTTTTACATATGCATATAGCATTTTACGATTGTTATTCAGCATATCTTTAAATGGATAAGTCCTAACAATATCCAAGTATCTGCATTCAGTTAAACAGTCCAGTCCATTAGTTGAAGTAAGTAAGTCTACTAAGTCAACACAAATTTTATTCAAAGAAAGTAAAATTGTTTTAGATATACTGAATTGTAAGCCTTAAACAGCAGCAAAAATATTCAACAATTTCACTAAAAGTGGGATATCATTTCTTGTCTCTCATAACACCATCAGCAGCAAACCACAAAGACAAAATTGTCCTTCAGAATACATTTGGAATGACATATAAACTGGCTTCCTTGTCCAAGTAGGAGGCCAACACTCTGATGACCAATGCAAAAGGAAGATAGGAGAGAGGGAAATCCTGTTTTTTACCTCTCGTCTCTAAGATGACTTGCATCTACTAGCTCTGCTCCAGCCTACCATCTTTTAATAAACATATCCAAACTGGCATGTTTCAGTTTGGTTTCTTGAAGAAAAACTACATCCAGCTTGAATTTACTCAATCAATCTAAAACAGCCTTCCTTTTATAACACTGCAATAATGCAAGTGATAATATTGTCACTGACCTTATTTATCAAATTGAAAGTGCCTTTTATTTGCTTGGAGAGTCATTGATAAATCTTCTGCTTCTTTAAAACCATTAACTTCTCCTTGAAAATCTAAAGCTAAATAAATAACAAAAAATGGACAATTCAGCTATATAAAATACATTGAGATGGCAGAAAATATTAGCACCCTTTATATTCATAAGAAACCCAGTCACACTGTAAAAACAGAATAAGTTTGGTGAGAAGTTTCACCTGTAAGTTATAAAATGTGATCAGACTTTGCCACTTACCTAGGAGCAAGGACAACAGGCAGAAATAAAGTGTTATCTACTTCAGTAATCACCACCCCTGATCTTTAACCCAGATTAATCATGACTTTACTCCTGCTATCATGAAAACAAAATAAAAGGGGGGTAGGTGAAAGTTATCTAATCTAATTATCTTGAGGTAGGAGAATGTCCCAATTATTCTCATGGAGTCATCCCAGTCTGTAAGATTGAAGAGGTACTGAGATCTGTTTTGGTAATTTCGGCAATAGATGACTGTGGAGTGGAAAACTGTTCTCTTTATCAGATTCTTTCTCCATGAGTGGTCCAATATGATTCTGTAGATTAATAGGACCAAAAGAACTCACACTGTGAAAGTAGCAGACTCCAAATCAGACTTGAGACCAGTGACAAGTGGAGTACCACAGGGTTCAGTCCTGGGTCCTCTCCTGTTTGGTATCTACTTCTCTGAAGTACAGGCTAACACAGAAGGTCTTTGGCTAACTAAATTTGCAGATGACTGCAAATTAGGAGCCATAATTGAAACTCCTGACGATGTGGACATCCTACAAAAGGGCCTCACTGAGACAGATGCCTGGTGTCAAAGACATGGTCTCAAGCTCAATGCCAAAAAGTGCATGGTCATCCCCTTTGGTAAAAATTCTGTACCCATGAACTACCACATAGGCGGTAGTCTACTTAATACCAAAAGTGTTATAAGAGACCTTAGGACACAGGTGGACAGTAGTCTCTCCTTTGATAATCACATCGCCAAAGTGGTCAGGAAATCCTTCTATGTGGCACACCTCATCACAAAAGGTTTCTCATCCAGAAAAAAAGAGGTCATTGTTCCCCTCTACTCATCACTCATTAGACCCATTATAGAGTACAACGCCCCTTTTGGTATGTACCTCACAAGACATCTACAACAACTGGAAAGGCCGCAGAAATACCTCACAAAGAGGATTACTGGCCTCAAACAGATGCCTTATGCAGACCATCTAAAAAAACTCCAGCTTTACTCTGTCACATATCGCCTACTCAGAGGCAATCTCTGCCTAACATACAAAGCTATGTCAAACCCAGAGCTGTTGGACATGCTCCATTTAAAGAAATCCCAATCCCTCCGAGCTACACACTCTAGGGACCTAAACCTTGTCACCACAATAAACAGAACATGCTGGAGGGATAGATTCCTGTCCCATAGCCTTCCCATACTCTGTAACAGACTACCTATCTATATCAAACAGAGCTCCTCATTAGCACTCTTCAAGAAAAATCTTGATGCTTGGATGGGTAATAGGAAATTCACCCCGGGGATCACTTCTGTGGTTCTGCTTGACAGGGACACAGGAAAATAATTTTCTTGGGTGGCGAAAGCCAGGGTACATTTTTGGCTAGGCTTGTATAGGCCCTAGGGCCAATAGCCTAGTACCTACCTATGAACCTAAGTGTTGTGTTCCTTTTCCTGGGGTAAATTAAATAAGACTTTGTGAGCTTTGCCTGGAGATCCCCTGCCCTTCTTGCTCAATTGAGATATAATTGGGGATGGCTGTCCCTCTCTCTCTCTCTCTCCCTCTCTCTTTTCTTCTCATCAGATGACAGCACTTCCTTATAGCTTGCCTCATGTGTGTCATTCAGCTTGCCTCGTGTGTCATCCTGCCAGGACATTAGAGAAGCAGTTGAAGATCATTTGCTGATAGCCTCAGCTAATATAGGCTGATAAAAACTGTAAGTATGCCCTTGCTTCTGCACCACTAACATTGCTGGAAGATTACAACTGTGCTTAAGCACCAACAAGATCTTCACACCTGTGAAGTACTGGGACAAAGACCTTCATCTTGAAGTACAGGGCCATGCTATAATCTGAGGTACTATGTAGTCTTATATTGGTTATGACCAGAAAACTCCCCCTGCTCCCTGCATTCCTTAACAAAAATTCTCTGTTATTGTAATCCAAATATTTCAGAATAAATTGTCTAGTAGCACTGAAATTCCATTTCATGGGATTAATTATGTGGTCTCTTTCAATGAACAGTATGTGGCTTTCCTTTAAGAAGTGCCTAAGCTCTGCTGTTATCAACAGGACTGGATCATCTCCTTCTATCCCTTCAGGCAACTCTAATATTCACAAGTTATTGTGATAAACTCTATTTTCCAAATCATCAGTTTTTGCTTACATACAAGATGAAGCAGAATATTTGTCTTATTTCATGGTTGCATGAGTGGTAACCATATTCTGTAGTGCTGCCATGTCCATACACTGCTCATTTAACTTATTTGCTTTCAAGAGCAGGCTCTGATCATGTTTAAGGGAAGCAGTTTTAATATGTTGAATGCACTACAACACTGACTACGCTAAGCAAGTTAAAGCATCTATATGTTTTTAAATCCATTATTTCTTCCTTGTTGATAGCTGCTGTGATGATGTGAGTTATTGCCATCTGTGCCTGGGACAGTGGGATGGTGCATGCATGACATGTGCCAGCATGGTTGGCTGGAGTTTTGTGAGTGTTTTTGTAGATAATTTTCTGTCATTTGACTATCACACTGACTTGTGTAAATGTTTATGTTAAAAATGTATCAGCAGTGTTATTATAATCAATTAAATGTTTATATTTAAACAACGAATGCTATAATTTTCAAATACTGCAACAGATCTTAAAAAAGCTCTGAGTCGGTACTCTACCAGAGTCATGTGATCAAATGTGATGCTATTCTATAACCAGCATTGAGAGGATGTAACTCACAGATGAAATTGTTTTGTTTTGTTTCTTTGGAACCTGATATAAAAATTTATGACAGTTATCACAGTCGTCAGTTGTAGTCGGAAGTTGGAAGGTCATCACCTTGTCTAGTGGAGGTAAGCTTCTCAGCATCTCATCTTGCCTTGCTGAATTAATTACATTAGCTAGGGAACAGTTCTTTAGACAGTCAGCAAGATTAGCTAAGTACTGTTTTTTTGCATCTGCTTGATTCTGTTCAAATGTGTTATTTTTATTTCCCTGTGACTGAAAATCTGATGTTTATTGCACTTATATATTTAATATTCTCATGTTTTCTATTTTATTATTTATTATTAAATATTTTATACCTTTTATTGTGCTAATCTTTTAGAGATTACTTTTGACATGTTGAGAGTACTTGTGCTTATTCTAGTGACACCTTGGCCACTCCGAAAAGCTTTGCTGCTTGGGTTACACCCTACCATTTATGTTAGCATTGATTTTATTCAGTATAACTGGATAACCTTGTAAGAGCCTGACAGTGACTGGCTTGTGCCTGTATCATTATCTTATTGTCTAGGCATAAAGGGGCACAGCTAGTAAATCTGTGCCAGCCTTTTCCAGGAGTGTGTGTGTGTGTGTGTGTGTGTGTGTGTGTGTGTGTGTGTGTGTGTGTGTGTGTGTGTGTGTGTGTGTGTGTGCGAAAATCAAATGCTCAGATGTGGGTGTGTCAGTCACTTGGAACTGGGGAAATTGTGCTTGATGCAGAGAGCTGCATTTAAAATACTGTGTAAATTCATCCCTGTTCTTAGTGACCGTCTCTCACCAGTGTCAGTGGTGAGGATTGAGGCTCCTTGATTACTGGTCCCAGTTTATAGAGAGGCTGTCATAGCTGCATCTGTCATTTTCCACTCCTTTTATTCGACTGATATACACTTCATCTTAGTTACCTTCTGGGACCTTAGGAAATATGTCTGTTTGAAGTGCATGCTGACGTTTGAATTGCCCCAGCAACTATCCTGCAGTGTTTTCAAAACAAATCTGACTGCATCAAGACTAATGATGCATTATTACTATAGAACAATGAACAGGAGAGCACAGAATAGAACATACTTCAATAAATAGCTGAGACAAGAGCGGTGAGAAGGAAACTAGCTGTAAGCCATTGTATGTCCCAGTGTGCACCCCAGCCTGAATTTACTTTTACACAAATACTAAGCCATTGAAAATTAAGTCTTGAGATGACAGGTTTGCTGCTGCAGTCCTGCAGGTTCTCTTACCTTTGGTAATAATCCTTAGAATGTGGTACAGTGCTGGGCATTGTCTTAATTAGAATTATGGTTTTGCAATAATCTCCATTATAATGACTGCAATACAGCTATGTATGATATTCACTTTGACACCAGAGCTCAGATTCAGAAAGAACTCTATCAGGAGTTAACTGCTAATGGCAAAACGGGCTGTTTTGTGATAGCAGAGAATGTGCTTCAGAGATATGCTTAGCCACAATGAGAAAATACCTCATTATCATCTAATCTGCATGTCTCCAAATTGCACAGTGTTACCACTAGTAGTAATGTGCACTTTCCTGTGGTAATCCCCACTGGCAGCCCATGCATCATGTTGACACAGGTACCCCTCCTATTCTCTGTCTCAAATACTTGCACACAACTATTCCTGGCTTTACAAAACATTCCTGATGTTGCTTCTTGCATTTTCACTGTACTTTAAGAGATTATTACATTCACTCAATTATCCCAGACATCAGAGTTTTATTCTTCATACTGTTCAGAAAATGCATCATAATGCAAGTCCTGTTGCTCTGTTGTTTAAGTGAAATACAGGTAGTATTTCCAGTCTTCCTGGTGTCATTTAGTGATCCATGTCACTTTGTCCAGAAGTCTTGAGCACAGCTATTGAGAGGTATGGCAGTCTCACACACACACGCGCGCACACACACACACACACACACACACACACACACACACAAACACATGCCCACATCTCACACCTGCCTCTGATTCTATAGATCATCCCTAATTTTACTTCTTACACCTGCCCTGTCACTCATAACTCAATGACCATTACAGTTCATTATTAATGCTATACATTAACATTTTAGAGTTATTTTTATATGCCTCATGATGCAAAAGCTTTTCCATTAACTTTGTATGTGCTGTGGAGTAATATGTATAGAGTGTCCTTGGTGTCAACTGTCCCTGTCTTATTTCTTATTGTTCAAACATGCTTCATGCTGAAAACGTTGATGTCCTATTAACTTATTAAGTGACTTAAAGTATAATTTAAACAGTGCCCTTGCAAGTTTTCCTTTATTTACATTGTTGTGAAATCACTGATGTAATAATATTTTATTTATTTATTTATTTTACATTTGTTGACCGGGAGAGTCCGACTGGATGCATATCCATTTTCAATGGAGGCCCGGGGAGAAAAGCTTCACAGATTAAGAACAAACAAGTATGAGATTTCTACATAGCAAGCAAGTATTCATAGGAAAACACATGATTTAACAAGATTCCATAGTTTTAAAGTTACAAAGTACAAAATTCATTGGTAGTCTCAAGATTTAACAAAATTCCATAGTTTAGAATTAGAGTAAAGTAGTACTTAGAATGTACTGGTTTCCAGTAATAACATTGATTGAGACAAATGTAAGTAAAAGGGGGTTGGTAGTGGATGTTAGGGTTACTTTTGTGAGATGTGGTTGGGTTTAAAGTTGGAATGTGTATAATTGCTGACTGTTGGTGTGGGTGTTTGCAGTTGAGGCACTATAAGGAAGAGCGATGATTCTTCTTGAAGGGAAAGAAGTGAAAGGGAGCATGAGAGTGGGTCAGAGGGTGTGTATGATATGGGTCAACCTGGTGGGTAGCAAGGGCATGAGAGTGGGCCAGAGGGTGTGTATGATATGGGTCAACCTGGTGGGTAGCAAGGGCATGAGAGTGGGTCAGAGGGTGTGCATGATATGGGTCAACCTGGTGGGTAGCAAGGGCATGAGAGTGGGTCAGAGGGTGTGTATGATATGGGTCAACCTGGTGGGTAGCAAGGACATGAGAGTGGGTCAGAGGGTGTGCATGATATGGGTCAACCTGGTGGGTAGCAAGGGCATAGCCATGCGAGTTTTAGGTGTATATATATATATATATATATATATATATATATATATATATATATATATATATATATATATATGTATTATATAAAGTGGTGGGGTATGGGGGTAGTTGGCAGCTTGTCTCCTGCAAAAGACACATTTTTGTCTAGCTTCATTATGACTCGGTGATCTCACTCTCAGTGACTTGGAAATGCTAGAGTGGCACTGAATGATAGTGTTGCCAATAATTTGCCTTACACCCCACAGCTTTCTTAGTCATTTATTCCTAGCAATAACAATGTTTTAAATGATTACCGAAACAGTTCAGTAGAGGGCAGGGTAAATATCCAGGTACAAAGTAAAGGAGTAACTGATTTGTTAATGTGATCTGTAAATCGATTCAAGAAATTCACCTCAAGAGCAAACTTTGCAATAAATATAGCTTTAGCTGCCCAGGTGTAATACAACTTATAGAGAACAAAATTGATAAGAGAAATGTACTCCAACTTCATAATGTCAAATACACTTACTGCTGCCACAGAGACAGCAGGCAGAAGCAAAGTATCCTTTGATGAATGAACAGCTTTGATAGCTGTTAGAAAGTTCCATCTTCTGCAATTTGTATATGTCAGTGTGAAGTGTGTTACAGCTTTTAACTATGGGAAACACTTTTGAATCTGTGCTAGGGTTGTTATTGCTAATAATCTAGAATGAGACTAGCACATAACAGTGCTGAAAAGTGCTTCAGAAAATATGTTAAAACACTTTTATTACATCAGAAAGTTGCTTAGCAATGTTGTCTTCCCAATGCCATGGTGCTGCAGGCACTATAAGACAGTATGTATAACTCAATTAATATTAGGCACAAAGCATAGCTGCTCAAAGCTCTTAGTATAAGAATATGTATGGATTTTATCAGTTTGTAATCAATAGCTTATATATTTCATCAGGGAATGTATCTGTGAAAATAGCTTATTAAACATATATTTTTAGTTTGGAAGCACTAAGTTTTTCTCAAGGTGAAAGATATGTTTAGACAAATGAATTTCAAACAGGACCTTATATTCAATAATGGGTCTGATAAGAGAGGATTAAAGGGGATGTTTCAGAATATATTTTTATCTTGGTATGATGCAAAAGTTTGATAAACTGATAAGCTAGTTAACAGACTAGGTTCTTTAATACACAATAAGTGGCAAATTCCATGTATTGTACGTAAGTTAAAGGAGAATATTAAGTCACGTAGAATAATCTATAGGCAATCTCTTATGAATGTTAACAGAGTAGGTTTTATGCTAACTTAGCTGCTTTGACCTGGCTAGAATTTCATACTGTTGAAGATATTGACACAAATATTAAGAAGTTTAGATGACAATATCCCTGCACTAATGCAGGATGTCATCTCACTAAATGCAAAAAGGAAAATGAGTACAATTGAAGCATCACAGTTGGATGCAGAATTTAAAAATGTTAAATTAAATTAAAGAAACAAAACCATAAAATGCATAATAAAACAGGACAGATGAATCTTGAAAGCAGTTTAAATATTATAGGAACTTATATAAGAATCCTCCCAAGTACTAACCTGATCTCTGACTCAGTTTGGAGGATGGGGAGGAGTATCTTGCAGGATTCATATGTTGGGGGGAATTCTAGCCAAGTGAATAGCCCACTGTAGAGGCTACTGTATAGGCCATGTGCTTCACCCCAAAGTTATGTAGAATATGCTTTGATTTCATTGCACAATAAGCATGGGGTAGGACTGTGGGTAGGATATAACAGGAAATAAAAATTCAAACCATCCATGGATGATAAGTTGCCTTGGCCTGAACATTGCCTCCAGCAGGTATAATGGCAATGACCAACCAATTGTGGAGGAAATGACTAATTGAAGTCAGAGTCTGGGTGAGGAAGGACAAAAAATTAAGAAGTCTGTATACTAATTAAACACATTAATAAGTGTTGAGTAAATATGAATATGTTAAGGATAATAAGGCTAGAATGTAGAAGTTATTAAGTAATAAGCAAAACAGGAGCAATATGAATTCACATAGAGCATGTTTAGGGGGTGTTAGATGACACAGTACCTGTCATGCCAGATCAGTAACTGTTTAGCTATGATCAAACAACGGCAGAAGTAAGTCTCATTTGTCCACAAATAGCATCTCTACCCACCTGTTACATACACATTATTGGATTGTGTACATCTAAGATGTCTGATTGTGTTTAATACAAAGAGCCATAGTAAAGTTTACCAACTTGCTTTATCCAAATGCATACCAGTCCTGCAAAGCCAGATTAATGTCTACTCAACTTGATCATCACATTAGGATTCATTTCACTGACAGCCTGTCCCTGTACCCATAGTCATTTTGTTGGCTGTGTAATTATCAGATACCAAATTGTGGTAAAAATAATTTGATAGTAAATCATTTCATGTTTGCTGCTTACAAAAATACAGCAGCCATTGTAAAATATTCCAGCTTAGTGTACACAAATTCAGATCAATGACTGTTTAAACTGAACAAATGGAAACAAGGGTTAATTACTTTGATCCACAGGCAAATCCCCCCATACCCAGCAATTATTGACCATGTGAACATCAGAAGTCTGATTGTGATAAAAATTGATCCAATAACGTATTCCAGCACTATTTCACGCAAACAGTACATGCTGCCAAAAAGCTGAGTAAACAGCAAATAACATCAGTTCTGTCAAGCCAGAATAAGCAAATGATTGCATGGTCAGTCATTTTCATCCATAGCAGCCCTGTATGACAGCCCCACATACCCAAGAGTAATAGACATTTTTGACTATATGCATCTCAGATGTCTGACTGTAATAAATTAAATCAAATAAAATAATGGATAATACAGTATTATAGACCAACTTCATTTCAGACAAACACACAACATGCAAGTCAACCACAGTAAAGCATTCCAACATTACTCTTTAAAAGCCATCCACTGTCGTAATTTATGTCTGCCTGTCATGATTAAGAAATGCTTACCTCTCACCTCTGTTGACTACAGCCTACCAGTTCTGCTTGTGCTATGGCCATCACATCCATTTTACAATTGTAAATATGCATACATTTTGCACCTTGCCATCCCACTCATAGTGTAGACAATGAATCAGATTCATTGCCAAAACTGAGGATGGAATGAAGCAGAAAGCACACAAAATGAGTGGTCAGGTATACAGCATTTCCTTCATAGGGCTTCTTAGCCATGATTGCTTTGACTAGAGGCATTATGTGTTGTTTATTGATTTACTTATAAATTAAGAAATGCTGATGCAGATTTTTTCAGAAAAAATAAATACATAAATGTTAGAAAAGTGTCCCTAGCTAAACAGTGCCATACACAGATACCTAACTTGCCTGTTGCAAAGGATGGCCACGAGTGTCAAGTTACTATCCTCATATCTATCTATAAAAAAGATGATAAGAATCAGGTATCAGAGGATATGCCTATCACTTTATTTCTTGCTATTTAAAATTTTTGAGAAATTGTTGTGAAAATAGTTACAAGAACAGTTGGAAAAAATATTATTACGTCCAAAGTATATTTATTTGTAACACAATACATACATTTCTATATTTTCGTTAACTGAGAAATTATGTCATGCCTAGGAAAAATCACAAAAGCATTTGCCACAGAATATCACTTTGGTATTAAAACATATGTGGACTCTGTATGAAGAGTGAAGTTATAAAATGGGTCACATTCTACAGTCTGGGTAGAACTAGTATTACTTGGGTAGCTAGTCTGTGCCTTACTAAGGAGCCACAACTGCTGGGAGCACTGCAAGGGTCCATAATATAATTATGAACATTCTAGAACTAGAAAAATATACTTTAGAAATAATAATGTATGTTGATAATCTGGTGATGCTGAGTACACAACAAATAAATGTACTAATAGCTTTTATATCTGGGCTGAATAACATAGGATAGTTATTTGAAAAAGATGAAAGTGACTTGTTTGAAAACTTTCCCTCCCTTTGCTACATGCTGTTGATTTACAGTGTAATGGAATACAATGGGTGGTAAAAACTTCTTATTTAGGAACTGAATTAGGGACTTACCTTACATATTCATCTCACATTATTTATTATTTTATTTGACATTTGTTGACCGGGGTTAGTCCGACTGAGCAAAAGCCCTTTTTCAGCAGAGGCCTGGGGAGAAAAGCTCCACAATTAGTACAAACAAATAGTATAACAAATCCAAAATAGTATAAACTAATCATATAACTAGTATAACAATTGAAGTGTACATGCAAATAGTATAAGCATTGATAAATTATTGAAAAAAAATTATGCAAAATGCATTTTTATACAACATGCAAAACTTGCTTCATTATTTTCAACGGTATATACTTTTACAGGTGGTGTTAGAAAACTGCTACCAAATCATAACTACTCCATATACCTGACTACTGTTTGTTCACTGCAGCTGTTGCAAAGTGAAAGAACTACAGGTGATATATATAATTCCATTTTAAGATTCATATCTAAATTTGACTACTGTTCTCATTGTTGGAAGCTACGTTAAAAACAGGTGAACTGCATAAGTTGTCAGTGACTGATTACTGGTTGATATTTTAGAAATATTTTGCTTCATTGAAGGCATTATTACAAGAGAAGCTTATTCCCTTTAGCATTTGTTACCATTTTAGAAAGCTAGAGCAAAAAGTTATAAGGGGATTCACAAAATATAGCATAACATGTTATGTGAGATAGCACTGTGAGCAGCCAGAAACAGGCAAACAGCAATTGAGGACCAGCTGAAAAAATAGAGCTGTATGCTTCATATATTAATAAACAGATGATGCTATACAAATGACTATCACCACCATGGATGCAAATGACAAACTCAAACATGGTGGCATGATTCAAAAACATGTAAATATAACATGATAAGCTACAGTGATCAGCTATCCCGAACACCAGTATTCTGCTGTGTGCATCTGTATCAGCTCCCTATTAAAATGTCAGCACTCAAAATATAGGGTTGCCACCTTTTCAGATTACCAAATTGGGATGTTTTTCTTAGAAATGTGAGATTTTGCAAGACAAAACATACCCACAGCCAGTGTAAAAGACACACGTTTTTGACAAAATAAAAACTTATTTTTGTAGTATTTGAGTTGCTGATGCTATTTTTATAATATTTAGATGTTTGAGATACAAAATAACTCCTTTAAGCCAATATATATTTTTGTCCTAAAATCTCAGGATATTTGCAATTTTTTAGTTTTTTTTTCACAGCACACTGCTGCCCAGAGAGGGACTGTCCCATTGCTCTTCTCTGTTAAACTTCTTTTTTACAGGGGGCTAAGCCCACCACAGCCCCAAAAGTATACATACTAACTCCAAGATCACGGTACCTCGGAGAAACAGGTATATGCCGAGAATGTCCATCTTGGACTTATATGTAAGTCCTTTTTTTGTCCATTTGATCTCAGCATTCCAAGACTTGGTAAAGAAGGTCCCAACATTCCAAATGGTTATCTGTATATTGCTTACATGGGGATTCAAGGAAGGGTGTCTTCAGTCACAGCAGAATATGTGATAGTGGATGCCTTGGAAGCCAGTGTCCAGGATGTTGTACATTTTCACCCTCTACATTACACAAGGGTCAGACAGCAGATGACACACCACTGAGTCCATGACCATGATAATGTTGACTGCTATTGTGCAGACACAGGCATCATAAAGGGATTAATGGACATGCTGCTATTGCAAGGAATTGAGAGAGCTGCATGAAATGCTTATCACAGTGGACACAAAGATTTGCTCTGCATTAACAGTCACTAACACAGTGATGTATCAGCACCTATCAGGGGGCACAGTATGTGTTTCACAGTTCATGAGAATCCTTCAGCATTTTTTTTTTTTTTTTTTTTGCTGCAATGTTGCAGCATGTGGGGGGGGGGAATATTCATTTTCTGGAGACATCAGATATCAGAACCACCATTATATAGTAATTCTGTAACCTAATCTAGTTCCTCGAGGTCTTGAGGGCCATTGACTGCACCCATACTGCTATCAAGGCTCCAATTGCTGCACATGGCAATCGTATCTCAACTGGAACCATCAACTGCCAGTACTGACCAGAGTACAGGGTATTATATTCAATGTGTGTGTGTGTGTGTGTGTGTGTGTGTGTGTGTGTGTGTGTGTGTGTGTGTGTGTGTGTGTGTGTGTGTGTCTGTCTGTGTGTGTGTGTACATGCATGCGATCCTATCAGTTCCCCTGCTTACCACATCAGCTGCACCTGCAGCTTATACCGGCATTCAGGTAGGTGCCCATATTATGACACACAGAATCCGCAGTAGTCTGGTCCCACAAATGCAGGTAACAGACCACTCCTAGTGTTGTGTGTTACAGGTGTTGCTGAGTCCACCTTGGAACTATGGCTTATGATCTCCATCTGCAGATAGCAGACTTTGACAGAGATGTCATATAATGGTGCACTGTCACAAACATGTAACAGTAATGTATTTGTGCCCACTTTATCTGATTGGATACAGCACTATGCTTCAACGATTTGTAATAAGACATTTTTTGGTCTGTGACATGCATGGCACTAGAAAAGCACTAACAACAGGGGGACTACATACAACTTCATGACATAACTATGATATTTGTAAAGGAGGAGTTATATGAGGATTCACTGAAGAAACCAGCAAAGGCAGAGATGATTACAATACTTCACAGCAGTCGAAAAGAGGTAGCTCTTGTCCACAACCATAGGCCATGACAAGACAAGCACATTATAAAGCTGATGCATACAATAACATAACCAGGCTATAAATTATAATGTTTTGTCCATCAGACTTTACCATTCCCACCATAGTGACAGAGGACAACAGTGCTAGCATAGATTTTACATAGTGTTGGACGTGTTAGCCAAATATGGGTAGGAGTTTGGCAGGAGTTCAGGAATCATGTCCTCAAGTGAAGGGGTAGAGCTTTCCTGAGTGGAATGCTACCTGGGTGTACCATAGAGTCTTATCATGTCAGAAGAGGAGGCATCCTGTTCACAGGTTAGGGTACCACATTGGAAACATGCAAAGAAAAACTGCTGTGACCCCCATGTAATGTTCCAGTAGATTGATGACATCTAAAACCTAAGGAAGGGGTGTGGCAAGGTGTTTGTGATAGGTCTACAGGAAAGTGTGATACCATTGAACTGCAGGGAACCAACTGATGTGGCTAGTGAGATTTGTCCATGGTGGAGCTAGGGAAATACCAGCCATGACCATACAAGTGTTCACACCCAGCTATTGACAGTGTGGACACTGAAGGCTTTTCTGCAACAGTGTGTTCCATCTGTGCAAGCCTGGAGTGTGATCATGCAATAGGCTTCCTTCTGCCAGCATGGCCACAGTAGCCAGATGTACGCATCCTTATTGCTGTGCCAATGGCTGCCATCTAGGCCAATAGTGTCCTCAACATGCATGTGTTCTTGAGGTCCCTCTATTCCGTGCCACTGTGCATATGATGCAGGATGTTCTGCAGTACCTGCTGCAGTTAAATTTTCTCATGAAAGCCAAACAACACACTCAACATGTCTGATATGGTGCGAGCAGTGACCACATGCACTTGGATCACTGACTTGCACATCTGTTGATTCATGCTAAAGTTGAGACTCAGACAAGCTACTCAACTCTCCTGTATGCTGGCTGTACATACCTCAGAGGTAGTGCATGCATCTGAAGGTATCTGGTAACACTGGTGTAACTGGTGAGGGGGCTGACATGGACTGGACATCTTTCACTGAACAGAGGTGATGCTGGAGGTTCATCTACCACAATCTCAACTGTAATGGGAGGGTGTAATGAGAATGTATTCTCCAATGTTAGTTTTTCAGACAGTGCCATAGTGTCATTAGGCTGTGCCATTGTCAGCCACTGGTAACCTGCTGATCTGTGGCATGTTCGGACCTGTTGTGCTGAACCTCTCCCAATAAAACTTGTTAATGCATACAGATAATATTATTGTGGCAATACTGGATTCTGTTTGTGACCCCCACCACCATGTGGCACAGAGAGTGCTATACCCTATCATAAACACATCTTGTGGTGCAGGCTTTCAACGCTGTAGTGCCAATATCTCTGGATGATATAAATGTACATGTGTTTGTCTGATTAAAGCATTTTCAGCTGCAACATCACTGCCCTACAGAAACAGCATGAGTTAATATTCACATGGTGCCTCTACTACAAGCACTCGAGTTGTTGTCACTTGCCTAGCTCCAACAGCCAAGACATTGCCATGTATTAGAGTTCATTAACTTTTCTCAGTGAGGAATATCGAGAGTTTCTCCATCTCAATGCCATACCTCTGGTTGGCATTTATGTGCCTTGATCTTGGCATGAAATAATATGTTAATGACCCTGCAACAAAGCTTTATATTTGTCCTATTATGGCCACTCTCTAGCCTGATGTCCTTTACCAGTGTCTGCTTTACCCCTCTTGAGGGTATGCCATGTGTGATGAGGACCTCCAGTAGCATCGCCATCTCCTGTGTTGTGAACTTTTCCAACTATTGTCATTCATTTTGCCCTATGACAAGATGTGTACACATGTGGATTAAACATGTAGATCAGTGTGTGTGTTTGCATGACTGTATATACTAGCCTTTTGGTGGCTGTGGCTCTTTGTGCCACTAGAGTATAACCATTCTGACACTGTGGCATAGTGTGGCAGTACTTGACATTTTAGTCATGCTTGCTGTCCATTGCACCTGTTCTGATAGCACAGTCTGTTCTTGATGTGCCAGGGGTCTGTTATCCCTTGTGACTTGTCATATAGTCCATGTGCATATGGTACACTGTTGCAAATCCTACACAAGAGGACAGTGACTGGCCTAACCATAATCCCAGTGCCCTGTCATGTTGATTCCCCCAAGCAGGACTGCAAGCTATCCTGTCTTTCCTCCCTGGGGCCTGCAAAGTTATGCCACCCACAATGCGTCTACATCCTGTCTTATCCTGTCCCATATCCCCATATCCACTGTCAGGTTGACCTCCCCACCCAGCATATCAGTCCCCAGTCATGCTCTATACAGTTTTATCCTACGTACTCCTTTGCTATGGTATTGTCCTTGATGTTGCCATGCAACCTTCTGTGATCATTGCAGTTCTGAAGTCCATTACCTGTAGTTCCGCCTGCTGTTATCTATATGGAGCTATACTCTGATATCTATTAGCTCCTGATTCTCTGCTATGTTCACTATGCCACAATATAGTGAGTACCTTTTTGATCATGCTAAAATGGGCCTCCTAGCACAATTATTCTGATGAGGTAATTTTGAATGCTTGTCTGTGAATCATCCATATAACATGATGTGTTATCAGCCCTAGTCCATGATTTAATGCCCATATCTCCCTCTTATGAACTGGGAGGTAATATAAGGCATGCATGCATATTTAGCCACCTTTAAAACCTGGCCATCCTAATGTCAGTTTGCATCATGAAACTGATCATGTGCATCACATTACTGACCATTTGCATTGTGCTATCTTACTGTCCCTTAATACACACCACATTGTTTCCAGTATATATGACTATCTGTATCAGGCTACACTTATTCCTTCTGAATTAGATATAGAGATTGGACATGGCCTCAACAGGCACTGAATCTGGAATAGCTCCTTCACCTGCTACACAGGGACCCTATGGAGTGCCTGTTGGGAGGGGGGTATGATGGCTCTTTTACAAAACTGATGCCTGGAACCAGTTTTCCAGGCAATTTTGTGATGCTGCTGGCACCAACTACACAGACAAGTAGCTTAGTCACAAATATAATGAAATGAGAAGATGCTAGCTAGACATTCTCCTTCATGGGAAGAACAGGTTAGAGAGAGGGAAGCACTGTATAATAAACATTATGCTCTTAGTTTGTCATTGGTCTCATTAGTAGCTGTGATTGTTTTCTGTAATAAGGGCCATGTTATACTAGTTATTATACATTATATGTTGTCCCATCAATTTAGAAGATAGGAAAACAAGGTGGCCTGACAGAGAAAGCAAGACAAGCTCTTCAGTTATTGGGGTAAATGCATTATATTCCTGGGAGTACAATACTATTTTAATAAACTATAACACACATTACTAATATGATGTAATTATGTTTTTTCATGTTAATTTTTTATAATTTTTCGTCTTCTTTTTTGCATTGCTGTTTTGTTTATCTTCATTTATGTTATTTTTCTATGTGGTCAACTATGGTGCTTGCAGTGATGTGAGGCACAGCCATCTGATTCTGCAGCTAGCCACTATACACACACACTGCTGGGTCCCTGTAGTCCCCTGGTATGCCTACCTGCAGAGTGAAAATGTTCATCTTGTAGAAGCTGATATAGAGGCTAACTGATGTCCTCTCTGGTCATCTCTCAGAAAAAGGGTAAAGGGTCCTCATCTGAAAGGGTGAAGAAGGGCACTCCTGGGTAACCCAGTAGGAAGTATGGTTACTGGTGAGGATCAAGACAGACTGGTGACTGGAATATCTGAACTGGCATCATGGTCTGTCTTCCTGTGTGACTGACAGAGTCAGATGACCAGCCAGCCCAATCTTTTAGGCCACCATTCACAGGGCCTAATTATGATATCAGTCACACAGGTGGCTGACATCTGGGAGGGTTTGCCCCAGGGCAGTCTGGCAGGCCCTACTTATCCTTTCTTATCTCCCAACATTGTGTTCCCCAAACTTTCGTATCACACCCCTTCCCCTGTTGTAGCCCAATCTTCCCTGGAACCATTTCTCCAGCTCTCCAGCATCTGGCAGTCTGTTTCTCTCCATTGTTTCCTCACTTATGCATCACTACCTCCCCATTACCTCCCCATTAGTCTTTGTCTGCAATATACTTTGTTTTTCCTGATGTTGTTAACTTCCCCTTATCCTGCATCCTACACATACACCTTCCCATTGCTACCATCCCCCTTTACTCGTCTTCTTCCTCTTCTTAAAAACTGGACACCTGTACCCACAAAAAGTGTATAACCTTCTTCCCCTCACACCTGTCTGTTGTTCTGTGTGTCACTCTGCTTTCTGTTCTCCATTTCTTCCTTTTCTGTTTCCTACTTTCCTCTTCTTTTGTATGATACTTTTCTGCAATGATCTTGTATGGGCTACCCACAATACCAGTGTTGCAGCTATGGGGTACTTGCATGTGTCTGTGAATGTACATAGCCGTTGGTACTCCACCTACCTGATACTTTCCCTTGGGCCACATGACCATTTGGTTTCATGTTATAATCCTGAAATACTAAAATATTGAATTTTAGTATTTCGAGACTATAAAGTCGAAAGTACAGTTATGCAAAACTGCATAATATTGAATGTGGAAATGTCGAATCCACCGTTGTGTTGTCACGTTCGTGATATGCGGTGCGGTTTGTGGATTTAGCTGAGGATTCAGGTAAGTGGTGTTCTTGTAAGGGTACTGGGTAGGGATTTTAGTATGTGTGAGTGTGTGTAGTGGTGAGTTTTATGTGTTTCTGTGTTTAGTGCGACCTCGGTGTTAGTATATATAAGTAGAGGGGGTGTGGGAGTGCAGCCCCCCACATGGGGAGTGCAGGGGGGCTTACCCCCTGCTTATAGGTAGGGTAGGTTTGTTTGTTTGTTATGTTGTGTTTGTGCGTGTTGTTTTGTTTGTTGTAGTGACATTAGGTAGGTGTATGTGTGCTTGTTTAGGTGGTGGTATGTGTATGTGAATGATCACGATTTTGAATTTCGCGGTTGTGGGTGTCAGTTTTTTGGGCTTTTGGCTTTATAGTCTTGAGATACTAAAATTCAGTATTTTAGTATTTCAAGATTATAAAGTGAATCCGACCATTCATAGTGTGATCTTTCCACCAGCACAGTTACTGCCATTATCATGACTGTAGCTCTTTGTCCATCATTATCCCCAGCATGATCATACTATGCTGGCACTCAAACATGTATAATCCCTAATGGGCTGCATCCTGATAAATTCAGCACATTATTTACTGTGTCATGGTCATACCATGAATTTGACTGAAAACTTCCTAAACTCTATGACAGTCTTGAAGCTCACAAATTGTAAATCATAATCTGAGACCATAATATCGAAAAACCAAAATACTAAACATCGCAATGTCTAAAAATCTCAAATACCAAACAAACCTACCAGTGTGGACCTAGGAACAAGTGCTAACATGGGTCCTGCAATGGCATGAACGTAGGAATGATTGCTAACTTTGGTCTGGGAGAGGTGTGGATCCAAGAATGAGGGATAACATGAGTCCTGCTGGGGGACAAGTCCAGGAGTTTGACATTGTGGTCTTCAGATTTCTGGTCTTTCAATATTATGGCCTTGGGATTATGATTCTCAAGACTGTGGGCAAAAAGACTGTGATGGTAAACTATCTGTCTATCTGTTTCTATATATGCATGTGCGTGTGTGTGTGTGTGTGTGTGTGTGTGTGTGTGTGTGTGTGTGTGTGTGTGTGTGTGTGTGTGTGTGTGTGTGTGTGTGTGTGTGTGTGTGTGTGTGTGTGTGTGTGTAAGTTTGTATGTGTGCATGTGTATAAATATATATATATATATATATATATATATATATATATATATATATATATATATACAAAGATATATATATATATATATATATATATATATATATATATATATATATATATATATATATATATATATATATATATATTTATTTATTTATTTTTTATTTTACATTTGTTGACCGGGCTAGTCTAACTGGATATATGTCCATTTTCAGTAGAGGCCCGGGAAGAAAAGCTACAAGCATGAACAGTGACAAAATTAACAATATATAAAAAGACATGTAAAATCACAATGCAGAGGCAGCATTGGTCAAAAGAAAAATTATAATAATAAAATTGTAAACTATAAAAGTTATACTAAAAATTATACTAAAAAATTATACTAAACACAATAGTAGGTATGAGCATAACCCAATTAAGAGAGAAAAGCCCTTATATTTTATCCTCTTACTGTGAAGAAAAGAGTAGTAACTAGATTTGGAGGCAAAGGTTAGAGGAGTAGGGAAAGGGGTAAGAGCAGGAAGGGGAAAAAGATATCAGTCTAGGTTAGCACGTGGACAAAGCCAATGAGTTTTAAGATGTTCTTTAAGATGTTTTTTTAAATAGAGAAGTAGAAGCAAGGGTTGATAATTCAGAAGGAGGCTGATTCCAGTTTTTACCTGCTGTGTTCGAGAAAAGTGAGTCACCAGCTTTGTTGTTAGATTTAATCGAGGAAACTAGGAACTTATTAGCAGAGCGTAGTGTAGCTAGATTTTTATATGGTGTAATCAGATTAGTGAGGATAGGGGTGTTGTTGGGGTGGTATAGGATCTTTTGAGTGATAAGTAATTGTTGACAGAGTATATGGTTCTGCAGTTCTAGCCATCCAAGTTGTTTGAGGTTGAGGCAGTGGTGAGTTTTAAAGGGGGAGCATGTGATGAATCTAGTGATGCTATTATAACAGGTGGAAAGTTTGGAGAGGTTGTTTTTAGATAGGTTAGTATATATAGCAGAGGCATAGAAAAGGGTAGAAATGAGGTGGGTCTGGGCAATAGTTTTCCTGGCAGAAGGGGTAAGGAAGGGTTTAATTCTATAGAGGGTACCAAGTTTTTTGTTAACTGATTTTATGGTGGAGTTGATGTGATCATCATAGTTGAGACGATTATCAATTGTTACACCTAGTAGGTGGGTTGTAGTATCTGGGGTTATGTTGGCAGCATTGTCAGAGGTTATAGAGAAGAATGCCTTAGGTGATTTAAGAGTTGGAGAAAATAGCAGTAGTTTTGTTTTTTGGGGGTTTAGGAGGATGTAGTGTTGCATGAACCAGTTTTCAACATTATGAAAAACAGTGTGGGCGAGGGACTGAAGACAGGCTATATTCATAGGTGTACAGATTAAGGTGGAGTCATCAGCATATTGAATGCAGGTGGCTTGAGGTATGTTCATGTGTAGATTGTTAATAAATAAGGAAAAAAGAAGATATATATATATATATATATATATATATATATATATATATATATATATAGATATTTAGATATATAGATAGATAGATATATATATATATATATATATATATATATATATAGATATATAGGTATATATCACTTGCGGCTGATCACCCATCCTAGAAAACACACTTGACACACCCAGTCAATAGCAATGTCATGAGGAATGCACGTGTTGTGGGTAACATGGATAACAATAATAACAATAATGTTAAACCGACTATTCAGGGCCCTATGTTCATCACTACTTACAACATTGATAGTAATGTTTGTATAAGTATTAGTCGGAAGAACTGGACCTTATTTGGAAGTGACCCAAGTGTGTTTTCTAGGATGGGTGATCAGCCGCAAGTGATTTATAGGAAAGCTAAAAATTTAAAGGTATTTTTTGAGCAGCATCAATGTTTACCCCCTAAAACTGTCGGGATGTATAAATGTCAAGCATGTAATTATTGCAAATATATAATGGAATCCAACAGATTTAGAGTTCATGATACCCAATTTAGTTTAAAATGTAGGGCGAACTGTAATTCCAAAATGATTGCTTATTTAGCCCAGTGCCAGGTTTGTCCTGCTTTCTACATTGGAAAAATGGAGAGGAGACTCCGCGATCGAATGTATGAGCATGTTTATGCTATTAACAAGAAAAAGACAGAAAATGCATTGGCTAAGCATATATTAACCTGCCCTGAGCATAGCTTTAAAATTTTAGTGATAGATCAAATTTCTTACGATGTTAGGGGTGGCCCAGCACCCCTTAAGTTAGAAGAATTAGAGCTATTATGGCAAATAAGATTAAATGCCTATAGTTTTCCGGGCCTGAATAAATGCTGAAAACTTAAAAGCTTAAAAAGATGAAGTGAAGTTTGTTGATCCATTTTAATATGGATTTTGAATATTTTTTTAGTGTTTTTAAATCTATGTTTGTATGTACTTATATACATTGTATTGATTTGTTTTTGTACATATTTATTTTTTCATCTTTAAATTATTTTGTTAGTTATATGGTTAAGTTTAGGTAAGCTGTAAGAAGATAGTAGTATTTCTTTAACTGTGAGTATTTCTCCTTTTCTTTTAATGAGTACTAATTAAGCTTTTAATTAGGGTGTGCATATAATTTTCCTGTGTGAGATGATACTTTTGTCTGAAGAAGTTTGTTAACTGTATCAAACGAAAAGCGCTTAACATTAAATTTATTTGATCACTCAGTGTGTTTGGGGGGCAGCCATGATGGTGCAGTGGTTAGCATTGCTGCCTCACAGCAAGAGGTTCTCTGGTTCAATCCTCGGCTAGGGTGCCTTCTGTGTGGAATCTGTATGTCCTCCCTGTGGTTGCGTGTGTTTCCACCAGGTGCTCCGGTTTCATCCCAAAGACATGCTCTAGGTGGATTGGACACTCTAAATTGACCCTAGGTGTGAGTGTGTGCATGTGTGTGCCTTCTGTGGAAGGTTGGGCGCCGGGCTGGCAACTCGACACTGTAAAACTCCACTGCCAATCATGAGCAGACAGGTGATCCGCTGTGGTGACCCCTAACCGTGAAAAAGCCAAAAGAAGAAGAAGATTCACTCAGTGTGTTCGGGAAGCTGTTGTTGTTCGGTGATAATCTTATCACATAAGTAAGCATATTTTGTTTTCAGAACATATTTCATAGACATTCCGTGCTATTGGCAGTTTTATTTTATTTTATTTTGAATTTGTTAACCAGGGTAAAGCACTGAACCCATTGGACCTATTTCATTCTCAGCCCAGGGGTAAATGTAATAGATACATGACATTATATACAAACTGAAAGACGAAATGCAATGTATACATCTATTATGTACAAAGTAAATATAAAGATATTAGATACACACTGAGCAGAGTGAATAAGAGTTGTTGACCGCAGCTGTTAGCTGAGATATACAAGTATCCAGGTTTTTTTTTTAACAATTAATATATAGCACTTTTATTGTCTGCTTTCTAGTCTTCGAGTGTATTTTATTGCTATTAACTAATCTGCACAAGTAACTGATTTGTCTGCAGTTAAAAGCATTCTGTATCTTTACAAATCTTTATCTGTTTAAATACTTTTATCTGTTTAAAAACTTTAGGCGGTCCCCACCCTCCTTCCCAGTTGGTGTCTTGCTCTTATACTTGGTGGCTTTGCAGTTGCCCGCCCCTACTGTAAATCGGATCTGTGACACTCCTCCCTGTCTTGTGTCATTAGCTCATTCTACGTAGTACAGAGATAACATTTGATAAGGCCTTCTGTTTCTCCTTTTTCCCTTTCAAAAAAAAAATTTTTTTTTTTGCCTGAACCTCCTTGTGTTCTGACTGTGCTTCTCAAACATTTTGGAAATATAGAGTATATTTCAGAGCATTTATTATAGCTGTAATTGCCTAATATTTCTACAACTCAAGTGCTCTAGGTTGCACTGCATCTGAAGTGTTTGTGTGTTTTAGCTGCTTTTCTGTATATATATAGACTTCTCTGTTTTTTTAACTAAATAAGCTCTGCAAAGTTGTTTTATTGCATTCCTGCCTGTATTTCTGAGTTTTTTGCACTTTTAAAGTTTGTTTTTCCTTAGTTTAACTGGTAGGCTACATACTCAAGTGCACTAGCCAAATTAAAGCATTTACCGTGTTTCTGTACCTAATTTCTGCTACTTTGTATAAAAAAAAAATCCTTCTTTCCAACCTTTACTGAACTAGAATAGTCCATTCTTCAGGTATTGCTGATCTCTGGGCTGTGTCATAGTTCCTGTGTTGCCCATATCCTTATTTGGATAGGGGGAAGCTTCTTTGTTCACCAGTGAGAGTGGGGAGCTCTGAGCAGCCTATCTGCCCCTTGAGGAGTGGTTCCAGCCCAGTGACCTGTAGCTTATTGGCTGTTTTGGGCCATTTCCTATCTCTTTCTAACCCCCTTCTTTAAAGCCAGCCTTAGAGAGCTTTTGCACTTGTAATTTAAAGTTTGCCCTGTTTGTTGCATTTACCTGTTGAGGCTACACACTCAAGTGCGCTAGCCTGTGTTACATATTTATTGCATTTTGCTGCTGTTTGTTGCAAAAAAAAAATATCCTTGTTTCCCATCTTTCCTGACCTAGAGTAGTCCAAATACAGGCTTTGCTGTATTCTGGACTTTTGGAAAGTTCCTGTGTTGCCCATTTCATTTCTTGGATAAAGGCAGGCTTCTTTGTTCACCAGTGGCAGTGGGAAGCTTCAAGCAGCCTATCTATCCCTGGAGGAGTGTTCCCAGCACAAGAATCTGGTAGTCTGTTGGCCGTTTTGTACTAATTTCTAACTCTTTCAAGTCCCCCTGTATAAAACCCGCTTTGGTGTGGTTTTTGCACTTGTTACTACTCAGCCAAGCTCCTTGTGGTCCTGTAGAGTGGTGCTAGCAGCAGAGAGGCTAAAAGAGTGACTGCTAATCTGATAAAAGTGTTTTTTTCCTGCTACTAACTGGGTGACTGTCAGATCTAGCTAAACTGCAAGTATTTCTGCTTTGTAACTGTTTAAAGTTGTTTTTGCATCTGCACTTTTAAAGTTTGCCCTGTTTGTTGCATTTACCTGTTGAGGCTACACACTCAAGTGCACTAGCCTGTGTTACATATTTATTGCACTTTCCTGCTGTTTGTGGCAAAAAAAAAAATATCCTTGTTTCCCATCTTTCCTGACCTAGAGTAGTCCAAATACAGGCTTTGCTGTATTCTGGACGTTTGGAAAGTTCCTGTGTTGCCCATTTCCTTTCTTGGATAAAGGGAGGCTTCTTTGTTCACCAGTGGCAGTGGGGAGCATAAAGCAGCCTATCTATCCCTGGATGAGTGTTCCCAGCACAAGAATCTGGTAGTCTACTGGCCGTTTTGGGCCAATTTCTAGCTTTTTCAGGTCCCCCTGTATAAAACCCGCTTTGGCGTGGTTTTCACGCTTGTTACTACTCAGCCAAGCTCCTTGTGGTCCTGCAGAGTGGTGCTAGCAGCAGAGAGGCTAAAAGAGCGACTGCTAACCTGATAAAAGTGTTTTTTTCCTGCTACTACCTGGGCGACTGTCCGATCTAGCTAAACTGCAAGTAATTCTGCTTCTTGAACTGTTTTAAACTGTTTAAAGTTGTTTTTGCACCTGCACTTTTAAAGTTTGCCCTGTTTGTTGCATTTACCTGTTGAGGCTACACACTCAAGTGTGCTAGCCTGTGTTACATATTTATTTCACTTTCCTGCTGTTTATTGCAAAAAAGAAAAAAAATATCCTTGTTTTCCATCTTTCCTGACCTAGAGTAGTCCAAATACAGGCTTTGCTGTATTCTGGACTTTTGGAAAGTTCCTGTGGTGCCCATTTCCTTTCTTGGATAAAGAGAGGCTTCCTTGTTCACCAGTGGCAGTGGGGAGCTTGGAGCAGCCTATCTATCCCTGGAGGAGTGTTCCCATCACAAGAATCTGGTAGTCCATTGGCCGTTTTGGGCCATTTTCTAGCTCTTTTAAGTCCCCCTGTATAAAACCTGTTTTAGCGAGGCTTTGCGAGATTTTGCGCATAGTGCAGCATCATTGGGTTTAAACCATTCTTGGCTCCACAAAGTCTGTTCTTCACTTTTTCCCTTACAACTTATCTAGTTCTCATAATAAACACCCTATTCCCACTCTAAAGCCTGGCACTTGCTCACTAAAGCAATTATATAAGTCAGCACTAGAAAATTAAAAGCACTACACCCTCACAAACTCCCCTTAAGTACTTTGTTCCCCATTGGCCCTTTTTTTCAATTATAAAGGAATTCCCAATACTATTTTAGCATGTCCAAAGGTCAGTTGTCAATCTCCTCTCCGGTCCAGCTGGTGAATCTGGGAATCTTGAGGCAATGTTATAACTGCCTCATGTACACAGACAACCCTCTCCTCCTCCCAACAAATTCCAACACATGTGATAGATGCAACTATATAGCCAAACTGGAGGATAAGCTCTCTCAATTCAGTACTGGCGTAACCAGTCAGGAGGAGAAGGAAACCACACTCACTACAATTCCAGTCTCACAAAGACCTACCACGACAGCAAACCAAACAAATAAACACACAAAAACATACTCGGAGGCTTTAAATAAAAATCTGCCTAAGCAGCAGAGACCTCCAAAGCAGACACCCAAGAAACCGCTACACCAAAACAAAACACGTGCAACACATAGCTCACAAAGCCAGTGTGCCGAACAGTCACAGCCCTTAAGGCTAAACAATACACCTGATACACTTGTAATAGGTGACTCTATCATCAGGCACACTGACGTCCCGCTCACCAGGCTGAACAAGGAGAAGGTCACGGTGAGCTGCCTGTCGGGCGCTAGGATCCGCCACATAACACAAGCACTCAGGTCACTCCAAGGTAAGTACAAATATGACTCAGTCATCGTCCATGCTGGTGTGAATGACCTGAGATGTACCTCCCTGGACTACATGAAAAGAGACATAGAGGAGCTCTCTGAGCATGTAGCCCAGGCCGGTATGACCCTGACCTTGAGTAGCATCTTACCCTCACCAAGAATGATGCCACAGTATGAAGACAAGATGATCAATTTCAACAATTGGCTTAAGTATTGTTGTCATTCAAAGGGGATCCAATGCCTGTCTGCCTGGGATGACATGCTCGACAGGCCACGATGCTTCACTAGGGATGGCTTGAACCTATCACCCCTGGGCTTTCGGATATTGGCAAAGGCTCTTGCCACCCCCATAGTGCCTTTTTTAGGCAAGGCTCAAAAGACAAACCCACCTCCATAGGTATCACAAGGGATAAGAAACTAAGAATAATGCTACTCAATGCCAGAAGTCTAAAACTCAAGATGCATGCACTTGAAACTCTCCTTAGCATGGAGAACATCGATATCTGTGCAGTAACAGAAACCTGGTTCAAGGCTCCCGAGAGCATCCCAGCACTACTAGGTTATACCTCATACCATGTTTTTCGGCCCCAAACTTTGGACCGAACTGCAAAAGGAGGGGGACTATCAATATTCTTCAAAGATACTCACACCTCCAGGTTGGTGGCACAGCACGAAGCATCAGAGACTATCCATGTGCATGTAACAGTGGGTAAAACTGCTTTCCGGTTTATAGCCTGCTACAGACCACCCTCCCAAACCCAGGAACCCCACTCGGCCTTCCTGAGAACACTGGAAAATATGAAGGTCTCTCCAAACACCATTATATTGGGTGACTTCAACTACCCTAACATAGACTGGGAGCATTACTCTAGCTCCAATGCCCTAGCCCAAAGGTTCCTAAAATTTATAAACTCAAATGCTATGGAACAACTTGTTGCCACTCCCACAAGAGGGGAAAACATACTAGACCTGATCATCAGTAACATGGGGACTCTATGCTCCAGACCAGAAGTGTATCCCTCACTGGTAAGATCAGACCATAAACTAATCTCACTAGATATTCACATCCCGACCCCAGCCCCTGCCCAGAAAACCACAGTGAAAAACTTCTCTAAAGCAAATTTCACACTCCTCAAAACCGAGGTGAAATCCTTCAAAGCCCCTGGGCCTGTTGAAAATATGGCCCAGACCACAGAATCCTTTATAAACACATTCTATGAATACCTTCAGGAATGCATGGATCATGCAATCCCAAATAAAACCAAGACCCAATCCTCCAAGGTTAGGCGTCCTGTCTGGTGGACCCCAGCCATAAACAAACTATACAATAGAAGGAGGAAGCAACTACAAGATAGAGCAAAATCACAGAAAGGGAAGGCATCTCTGATCAGTATTAGCAAAAAACTATGGGCACTCATAAAATCGTCTAAGGCCAGCTTTGAGAGAAAAATTGCACATGACACTAAGGATAATCACAAAGCTTTCTTTAGTTATGTTAGGAACCTGGGTGGGAATTCCCAGATATGCTCAGAATTAGTCCAAAATGACAAAAAATACACTGAACCCACAGACATTGCCAACATCCTAGCTGACAGGTTCAGCGCAAACTTCTCCCCCCCTTCCCCACCAAAAGGGCAAATATCTATCCCAGCAGAGTGCTGCCCCCCTGACATCTCAGATGCTCAGGTAAGAGCCGCCCTCTCCAAAGCAAAAAACACAGCATCAATAGGACCAGACGGTGTCCCGGGCTGTGTCCTACATGAACTCCAAGAAGAACTAAACCCAAACATAAAACTACTGTTCAATCTCAGCCTTACTACAGGATATATACCCAAAGAGTAGCGTACAGCAACAGTGGTCCCTCTCCACAAAGGTGGTGCCTCAACGGTTCCTGGAAACTATCGCCCCATAAGCCTGATTAGCTTGGTCTGCAAAGCTATGGAAAGGATCATCATGGACCTCATAAATAAAGATATCAGGGACCTACAGACACTGGATCCTACCCAGTTCGGCTTTGTTAAGGGCAGATCCTGCCTCTTAAACCTGTTCAATTTCTTTGAAATAGTCACCAAGGCCATTGACGAGGGGCAGGTGGTCCACGCAGCCTACCTGGACCTTGCAAAATCCTTCGATACAATACCCCACTCGGGCATGATAGATAAGCTCACCAGCTTAAATATAAACCCCTATGTCACTAGATGGGTTGCAAACTGGCTCAAGGACAGAACCCACATGGTTAGAATTGCTGGAGCCATGTCAGACTCCAAACCAGTTACAAGTGGCGTCCCACAAGGCTCAGTCCTGGGACCTCTCTTGTTCGGTATATATTTCACGGAGGTACAGGCTAACACGGAAGGACTGTGGATGACCAAGTTCGCAGATGACTGCAAACTGGGCGCCATAATCGACTCTCCAGCCGACACAAGCATCCTACAAAAGGGCCTCATAGAAACAGACAACTGGTGCCAGAGCCATGGCCTCAAGCTAAACGCCAAAAAGTGTATAGTTATCCCCTTTGGCAAAAACAAAGTGCCCACAAATTACCACATAGGTAGTAATCCATTAAGTACGGAAGAAGTAATTAGGGACCTGGGTACCCAAGTTGATAGCAATCTCTCATTTGACAACCACGTGGCCAAAGTGGTTAGAAAAACATTTTATATAGCCCACCTAATCATGAAGGGATTCACATCTAGATCAGGGGAGGACATCGTGCCTCTTTACTCATCCCTCATCAGGCCCATAAATGAGTACAATGACCCTTTTGGGATGTACCTTACCAGACACCTGCAGCAATTGGAAAGACCCCAAAAGTACCTCACCAAGAGGATCAAAGGGCTCAAACAGATGCCATATGCTGCCCGGTTAAAGAAATTCCAGCTCTACTCAGTGGCATACCACCTGCTCAGAGGCGATCTGTGCCTGACGTATAAAGCCATGTCCAACCCGGAATTAATGGACATGCTGCACCTCAGAAAATCCAAATCCCATCGAGCTATGCGCTCGAGAGACTTGAACCTCAGCACTGAAATAAATAAGACATGCTGGAGGGACAGATTCATAACCCAGAGGCTCCCTTCACTTTGGAATAAAATCCCAGTCCAGGTTAGGCAGAGTCCCTCATTGACTCTCTTCAAAAGGAATCTTGATGAGTGGATGGGAGATTGTAGGTTTACCCCGGGTATCACTTCTGTGTCACTGTTAGACAGAGGCAGAGTATACTAACCTCAAAAAAGGGCATAGCAAAATTCATTTAAAATGGGTGGCAAAAGCCAAACACATTCTGGCTAGGCTTATAAATGCCCTAGGGCAGATAGCCTAGTATGAACCTATGAACCTGTGAACCTGTGAAATTATATACACACTGACTGCCAAAATGCAGTATATACATATAATATCTACTGAGTGAATATGTTAAAATTGCTGTGATATGTAGATGATTTTTGTTTGAAACAAAAGTATATACATAAATGAATACTTTCCAGAGGAGCTAAGGCCTCAAGATATCACTTCCTAACAGATTTCACAATTTCTCTCTCCAAAAATAGTAACCTGGACCTTTCTTCAAGGACGCAACATTATCTTAATCTTTCAATTTGAATGGCAATCCATTATAAATATGACCCACCTGTTCAGTGAAACGATTTATCCTGGCAGTTGTCTTGGGTTGCCTCCAGACTAAATTCCATTTTGAGTCCTGTAGAGCCACTGTAGTTTTCACAATTGTTAGAGCAAGACAATCTTGAATGTATTTCCTCCTGGAAGATGAGTAAAATCAGCAGTAGGTCATTTTTCACTCTATTTTAAGGCAGAGAGGTGACCTATGGGAACCATCTTGCATGATAGTCTAGGTACCTGAACCAGAGAAGTAGATAAGGTGGGGTGAAGGGGACTTCAAGTACAAAAGGATGTTTTTTGCTCATCTTAAAGTTGAGGAGGATTCTAGACTGCTGAATACCTGTATCTCTGGTTATTATGATATCTAACCATACAAAAACAAAAGCCACTGATCCTGTTGACAATATGTCACCACTTGTACTGTAGCAAAGTAATCTAACACCACCCTAGACTGTGCCTCAGACTGGTGAACTCCCAAGCCAAAAAAGGTCTTCACAAAGTTGGAAAAAGACTCCTCTGTAACTATAGTAAGCTGCTTGCTACAACTGTAATAAGCAATTTGCTATAATTACTAGAACACATTGACCTTCTCATTACAACTGTGAATGCACTATTGGCACTCATTTATAAAGTCGCAGTATCCTCTTTGCTTCATAAATGAATGCAGTTATTGCACTTGGGCCCCATATTCACCACCCAAGCATGCCCTTGAGCAGCTTTGTCCTTTTATTCCACCTTATTTACAGCTCTGGTCACTACATGACTCACACTTTAATCAAGTTAGTACACTAAAGTAGAATTATATGGTGCTACACAGTATAAATAATCACCCCACTCAAACAACAGATTAATGCTGGAAAGTTCTCAAGGAGTCAGAACTTCATAAAACATTCTATAATTTAAAAAAATGATTCCATAGGGGTAACTAAAAATTTCTAAATACATTTCTTCTGGATGTATTTGACACTGTCTTGCCTTCACAAATATCTCTTGAGGAGGAATATGTAACTGAAATAATTTCTACCCAGACAATAAAAAACACTGTACACTTTCAATATGGGAATGAAGTACCAGGTGTTGTAAATTCAAGAAAGAAAACGAAAATAATAGGGGTAAACATGTTACCCCTTGTTATTACTGAAGGCACATATATTCTGACAAAGTCAGTGGATAAACAAGTTTCAAAGGGCAAAGGCATCTGGGAGAGTTTATATTATTCTATATTAGAAAAGGTTGTTAGACCTTTAAAAAGTTTGCAGAAAGAATGGATAAAAGTGGTATGACTAAGGGTGAGATTATAATTCATTAAAACATTATTACATAAAGGTTTTCATGGATGACATCAGTATACACGCACACACACGCACACACGCACGCACACACACACACACACACACACGCACACGTGCACACATGCATACACACATACATGCACACATGCACACGCGCACACGTGCACACATGCGCACACACTCACGCACACACACACACACATACACACACACACATGCAGGTGTTAGTAGCCTGAATGCTTCTCCACTTTCTAACATGAAGCAAGCAGCAGAGAATATTGTCCATATTTGTTCTGGAAAGTGGATTAAATGTAACTTTCAGTGGAATTTTTCCATCACCTGGACTGATGGAATATCAATTTACAAAGGCCAGATATTTTAACAAATGGCTAAAATGTTTAGTTAATTGATGGTGTTCAAGTTATTACACATTGGAAATATCAAAGCTCTGATTATAAACCTGATTTACAGAGGTGGTAGGACTTTATTATCAGACAATCTTATGCTAGCTTTTAAGAACTTTTTTTGGAGGTGAATTGTACTACATTACTAAACAGGCTAGATCATCCAGATCTGATAATACTATAAATTTATATTATTGCCATGCTAGACACTCAGGGATGAAAAACAATGAACAAAAACAACTGGCATTCCTGAATCAGATTAATATTATCATGGTAATAACTGAAGCCTCAACTTATATGTCCCTGATTTGTATTAAATTTCAGTGCTTATATGAACAGTCCCAGAGTGGGAAATTTGTACTATTAGTTCACAAGATTATCTCAGGTTCAGCTGTTATTACAGAACAGAAGTCTGAAATGCTAGTGACTGATATTTTAAACATACTAGCTTGCTCTTCTTCAGGTTTATAGATTGTTATCATCACTGGCTCATAAACACAGAATTTCATGAAAATTGTTTGCAAACAAATATGTAACTCTAACATAACAGACCAACAATCATACCAGGAGACTTTACTGATCAGTCAGTTGAGTGGAACAGTATGTCAGATGGTACCCAGTTTGAGTCTGAAGTCCTAGATATTGTCAACAAAATTAATTATTCTTAATTAATTATTTTGCCCACTAGGTGTGAAAATGTTTTGGATTTAGTGTTTTCAAATAAGCCCTGTTTAACTACCAAATTACAACCTCTGCAGCCTCTTGGATATATTGTATATATATATATATATATATATATATATATATATATATATATATATATATATATATATATATATATATATATATATATATACTTTACAAGACCAAGCATTCCTGCACTGCATTCACAAGTACATGTAACTGATGACAAAAAATTAAATACTGCAACACAATCCCCTGTGGTATAGAGGGATAAAGGCATCACTATGATCCCAGATTATTTGTGTTCAGTTAGCTGCATATGTGCCAGAGGACTGAGCAAAGAGGAGGAATAACTTCAGCATCCAGTGCTAGCTCACTCATCTGTGATGGGGGGGATTGGTGACACCTGATGGTGGTGAACCAGTAGTTGATCACCCACAGAAGAGGTCATACTGGCTCACAATGCTTGCAGTACACACACTGCTGAGTCAGATGAAAGATGAGTAGACAGCCTGCATGACTCCTCCCCCAATCAAGACAGCCATTGTGAGTTGAGCAGGTTGCCTGAGGGAAGGGGTTAGGTATAGAAAAGAACATTCTGCAGGACCTGTCCTGTTCCTTAGGAGTCTGCTCCATTCCTTATAACTTGATTCTGACCTCCTTGGCAACACATGACTTGACAATGTCCTCTGCTTTGGAAGTAAAAAGGCCATATCAGCTTAACACAAGCCTGGGGAACCATGGCTCTTCCTGGAGGGAATGAATGAGCTATTTGGGTGCAACTAGGAAAATACTTGGCAAGGTCCTTCCTGTGGAGAAGGAAAAAGAAAAATGAATATTGAAGAAGTCACTTGAGTGAGCATGCGCACACACACACACACACACACACACACACACACACACACACACACACACACACACACACACACACACACACACACACATATGCATACAATAAAAAGTCATGGATTTTCTTCATATTTGTCAAGACTCCACTCTTAGTGGATGGAAGCAGTGAAAGAACATTATTAGAACCTCTATGGCTTCACAGAATATCATGACTGTGGCTTCTTTTCCTACCCCTAGTGCTTGGATTACTTTTCCAGTACTGACAGTGTAGTGGAGTGGAGCATAAGAGGGGGGAGTAATGCACTACTGAGTGTGCAGTCCTTCAGATGAGATGTTAAACCGAGGTCCCATCTGCCTGAGCTGGTAGTGAAAAATATCAAAACCAATTTAATAGATTAAATTAAAAACAGCACATTATGAATACATATTCACATAACTAGCATCATTGTCACCACTGGCATGGCCCCCTCACCCTTTCATTCAGAGCCATAACTTCATTTCTCCTTTAATTTCATAATTGTCCTATCTTTTGTTATATAACAATTCATTATACCTTGCTAACCATATTTTCCAGCTATATACACACATAGCTTCTTATCTATTCAGCCTATATCTTTTTGCTTAAATTCTCATAAAATCAGTCAAGATTATATTTGTACATATCGCTTTCACTAATCTTTCTTCCCAAACTTACTGATTTATCTCCCAAATCGCTTATTCTTTTACATTCCAGACAGACGTTATTCACAGTCTACTCTTCCTTATATACTATACATTGCCTTTCATCACACCGCTTGTACTTCCTGGTGGCTTTCACTGGAAGACTTTTAATGCTATTCTCAACAAAAAGCTCCTACAGTCTGTTACCTTTATAAATCTCCTCTTTCCTTAATAGCTACTCTCCCATCTTCATTCAGATCATGCCATGGGTGTACTAAAATTGTTTTTCCACCAAATTATTATACCACTACCACCTAGATTTTTCTTTTATGGTTAAATAATATTCCATTCCCTTATAATGCTGCACTATTCCTTCATTTCCTATCCCTCATACTGTATCATTTTTATAGCTGTCTTCTGTAAAGAAGCTTGATACATTTCATGTAATACTTTTAATGCCATGTTGCCCATCTAACAATAATAAGCAACTCTATTTCTTCCTTTTCTTTTGTTTTATATATTACCCCTTCTCATACGGACTTTCATTTTGAACTCCATACAATTAAAAAAGTATCTGTCACTTCTTTTTGCAGTGGACCAGGTAACATAAAAATACTTGCTATGTAACTTAACATTCATTCTACTATTGAACGGATACGACACAACTTTTTAGAAAACATCCAATCATATGTTTTCCAAGTGCATGTCATTTCTTTATTCTCCCTTATTAATTCACCCAACTGCCTGTCTATGACTTCCTTTACACCAAATGTTATTCCAAGGTCATCAATTGTCTTCATTGTAAAATTCATCTCTCCAATTTTCACTGTTCTTCTAAGTTTCTTGTACTTCTATAAAAGCAAAGAAAGTGGAGGAACCAAAAGTGTCCAAAAATATAAATGTATAAATAGAAAAAAGACACTTCGGCTGGAGATAAAAACACTTTAATACAAATAAAAATAACAAAAAGGTAAGCGTT
>NC_056744.1:1195870952-1195938452 GCF_019279795.1 Protopterus annectens
ATTTCTTTAACTGCAATAGCTGTACATATGTTTGACATTTGCTGTGACATTTGAAACCTTCCACCCCTGAGAGAGGGGTGAGGACAACTAAGTATATTGTACTAACAATTATGAATATCAGGCACATGCAGTGCTTGTGAACTGCTATACTGTCATTAGTATGTTAGATGGCTACATCCTTTGACATTTCTGTGTTGTACTCCTACATAAGGGCATACTTGTGGAAGTAATTCTACAGCTATTCGCAGAGTATGTAACACAGACAGGCTGATATGCCTGTGTGTTTCTGACACTTGCAGGCCTCAGATACTCTCAGGTATATATTTGACCAGCCTCAGGGAAAGGTACATATCAGTGGGATACACCCGTGATATATTTCAGATATTCTGCAGTTGTGACTGTGGGGTATTTTGAGCATATGTATTACTACACCATTTCTGACATGCAAGTAGTGTCTACTTTAACTTATTGACAGTTACCATTACGTGGGATTCCCCACCTTTCTGCCTACTGTTAGTACATTTCACAGGGAGTCAGTGGTGCACAGGTAACAGTTGTTTGCTAATCTGGGACATCCCTGTAAATCAGTCACAGTTGGGAGGTCTGGCCTCTTACCTATTCAAATATGGCAGTGTTTATCCTGCTCTGATACTGTGTGGGGTTTGTAAGGTGCTACTGTAACATTATTACCTACTAGCATGGCTGTTTCTCTTCTCACACTAATGTAATGCAATTCCACAAGAATTGCCAGTAAAGATACACAGAACAAGTTTTGTGTAATGACCTTCCTATTTTCCCTTTATATTCACTCCTTGTATTTCATGATATATTACTTTCAGCACCAAGTTCTTGTATATCTGCTGTGGCTCAGTGGTAATTCATGCAGACTAGTGTTTCCGGGGTTCGAGACTGACAGGGGTATTTTATTTTGCTGATGAGCAGACTTCAGGCCTTGTCATACAGAGTGACTAAGGCACTTTTAAGCAGTTGTAAGTAGGTTTTCGTGAGTTTGCGCGACTCTTAGCTATGCTTATCTATGCTTAGCTAAGCGCACACAAGCGCACACCCACTGACTACTGCTTAAAAGTGCTTACTCCCGCTAACACCTCCGCTAATTTCTTTTAAAGAAAAGAAAATGGGGAAATAGGAAAGTGGTGAAAAAGGGGGCACAAGGAGGGAAAGACAGTAGGGAAACCAGCTCGGGATGTGCAGGATGGGTGTAGGGAAGGTCCATAGCTGCCCATTTCTTTATCAGCAACAGCTGTGCATATGTTTGAAATTTGGTGTGAAATTTGAAACCTTCCACCCCTGAGAGAGGGGTGAGGACAACAAAATATGTTGTACTGCCAATTAGAATTATCAGTTTACATGTCCAGCGGACATGTGTGTGAATTAGGCAGCTATGTATAGGGCGTAATTTTTTTGTGGGAACAGAGTGCCCTTTTTTTATTTTTTTTTCAGGTGAGAGTGGAATGTGAGGTACAGGAAGTAGGTATATTTGAGGAGGTAGGTTGGGGAGGTTAACAGACAAGACAAACAAGACGCATACAGGAACGGAGTATGACACATGTGGGGTTAAACACAATTGACGGGGACGGATGTTTGGATATCACAAGCCCATGAGCCCACAGATGGGAACAATGGAACTGAGATCCCCACCCATGGGCAGCTACCACTGCACCTTCACAGCCCAGGCCGGGGCTGTGCTGGGGGCTGGATAGGATGGGCAGGCACACCCGTGAGTTGCACCACTCTTGCCTCGAGCTGGCATAGGGGATCAGTCACAGAACGCCTGATCTCACTACGCACCACAGACCGAACCCTATGGAGGGTGAGTGGAGGCTCTCCTCTGGCCACGCTTGCAGAGGGGGGACGAACCCCATCCCCTGCAGCGCTTCCACCCAAAAGTGGCACAGGGTCACCGGAGGAGGAAGTCCCGGCCTGGGCACTGGTGCCAGGTGCACTCGCCAGCTGAGGTGGGAGAGGTGGGTTCGCTGGAACCCGCCTTCCCTGTTGTCCTATGTTTAGCAGTATATTTTGGCATTTTGGGTTAGTAACAAACAACACCATTCAAAATTAGTTGTAACAGCATGCATCAGTATTCCATTAACCAAACACCCATGAATTCCGAACATTGAGCAGCAAGCATAACACATACATATTTAGAACAACAGTGCACATTCCAACAGCATGCAGGGTTGATTGCTGGCAACAGGCTATCAGGTTTGTATATGTGAACAGGGCACATGCATCAACATACATGCAGATATGTATGAACCAACAGGACAAATGTCCATAGGAATTAATTGTGAATACACATACCCAGTTTGGTGTGGAATGGCATAATTTGTGAAAATAGGGTAGGGTGGAGAAATATTACATTAACAACTTACACTACCTATACATATACTGTACATTCCTAGTAGATGCAGATATATATCCCCTACATGTATTAGTACAGTTTCCTGTATGTAACCTTAGGAATGTTGGTGATGGGGATGTTACTGCTACATTAATATACATTCCATTTTTATTCATATATGTTCATATCTGGCTGTGTTCAGGTACAGCATCCTGCTACATTTGATTTATATGGGTCTAGACAACTGTGGATGTTCAGCATTTCATACACCCATACTATCTCCATAATGCAAGGGTACAGCAACATATCCAAATTGTGGGACAGACACAGTCCATGTTCTGCATTTTATTTAACACATTACACTGTTTGGTTGTGGCTGTCTCATTCAATTCATTATGTAGTGAATGCAGTATACCTTTATTCCAGACTTCTTACACCTTTATTGGTAGCTTCAAACTGTCTTTCTCACACTCTCTCACTTATTTTATATTTACATTTCAGAATGGTACTTAATTCTAGGCTTTATTAACATTTATTACTGGGTTACAACAGTCCTTTCCAGCTGATTCACTTATTTCATATGGCAGAATTTACAAGGATGTATTCGACACTTGTCTATCCTTTCTTGATTGATTACCACTCATTTTCAGGCTGAAGCAGTTATCTGATATTACAGCAGGTGAAAACTCTATTTGAGACTTGTTTAATCTTTATTATACCATGACCCCCCCAAAACGTGCACGCTGATTGGCCAGCGTGCCCGTTGTAAATCGAGTTATACTAATGGAAAACGGTCCGGTCGCCCGGACTTTTTTCCATTAGTATAACTCGTTTTTTTAAAACACTGTCTCGCTATGTTAAATGGGTTTAACATAGCGAGACAGCTTTAAAATAAGCAACAGAGATCTCCGTTGCTTATTTTAAAGCTGTCTCGCCATGTTAAACCCATTTAACATAGCGAGACAGTGTTTAAAAGCACGGAAAGCAAGATCTCCGTTGCTTTTTAGTGTCTCGCTATGTTAAATGAGTTTAACATAGCGAGACAGTTTTAAAATAAGCAACGGAGATGTCCGTTGCTTATTTTAAAACTGTCTCGCTATGTTAAACTCATTTGACATAGTGAGACACTAAAAAAAGCAACGGAGATCTTGCTTTCTCCGTTGCTTTTGCCCACAGCTCTGATGTACTGCGCAGGCCAGCAGTACATCAGAACTGCCGCGGATGCCAGACATCTGCGGAAGGGCAGTAAACAGGCATTATACTATGCCATTATTTAAGAAAAGTAATAGTTTCTTTTCTTAAATAATGTCATGGTATAATAACAATAACCCACTTCTGGGTGTGGGTAATGCTAAATTTACCCACGGTTGGCTTTGTTTTGTCCCTTGGGCTTCGCCCTCGGGACCAAACCACGCCAACCGTGGGTAAATGTAGCATTACCCACACCCAGGCGTGGGTTATTGCTATATTACTGGATTGCAATACACTCTTTTCCAGGCTGCATCACTTATCTACTCTTACAATACTAGCAGAATCTTTATTCTAGGCTTATTTCACCTTTATTACTGGGTTACAACACTGAACTCTTTTACAATCTTTCTCACTTATATTCTATAACAATACCAGCTAAATAATTACTAACCTGCCTGGTGGCGCAACCTCAGTAGCCTATCAGCATAGGCTCACCAATTCGCGGAACGAACACCTGCAGCTGTAATATAAATGAAGGAATATTGGAACATACCTCTCCATACTATAGGCTAGGATAGCATTTCTTACATACGTAATTACATGGATACTTACTCAGTAGTGGGGCATTGGGCATTTGGCAGGCTTCCTGGATCCAACGGTTCAGTTGGTCCTCCTTATGTCGTTTCAGGTCCGCATGGTGGTGACGGACCTGTTCACCACTCCTCGGAATGCCTGTGGCATTGGTGAGATCATGTGCTAACCGGTTCCACGCCTCTGCCTTATACGTTTCCCATTGAACCTGGCCCTGCATGAGTTGTGCTTCATGATCATGGACTAGGAGCCAAACCATATATTTTGACTCCTCAACACCCCACCTTTGTGCTCTAAAGCGATTTCCCTCTCCTGCACCTGCCATCCTGACTGCAAATGGGTACCACAATCAGTTATGGTGTGTATTTCCACCTATGGGGCTTATATATGCCGGTTTTCCCGCACTTATCTATGATTGGCCATTTTGGATATTTATCAGCTTAAAGCAAACCTGCTTTGTCATGGTTCTATTTTCATTAATTCCTATATACATGCTAATACTATATTTCTCAGTACAACTGTCATGGCTTAGTGGTTCAGTACTTTGACTATCGTGCAAAGTATCCCGGGTTCGACCCTTGGCATTGCTTTTTTTATTTTACTACTGTCTAGACAGGCTAGGAGGTGTGTCTGTGTAAAGGCGGCTTTGATACAGCTTGTCCAATGTTGCCCACCGCTAAGCTGGTTGGCGCACTGCACAGCTCCATGCAAACGGCTTACACTGTGTAACGCGTTATTTAGCTATGAGCACTCATATTACGCTGGGTGCAGCACTGTTGAGCTACGGGCACTCATATTAAGCTTGTTAAAGTGCTGCTCACCTCCGGACATTCATATTAAGCTTGTTAAAGCGCTGCTCACCTCCGGGCACTCATATGCAGCTTGTTAAAGTGCTGCTCACCTACGGGCACTCATATGCAGCTTGTTAAAGTGCTGCTCACCTATGGGCACTCATATTCAGCTTGCTAAAGCATTGCTCAGCTATGGGCAATTATAATCCTTTTTTATAAATTATTCTGTCGGATTTCTTCACAAATACATGGCCCATTTCATTACATTTTACTTAAATTATAGTTATATATATATATATATATATATATATATATATATATATATATATATATATATATATATATATAAATATGTCAGGGGATTGTTTCATACTTATTTAAATAAAAATGGTGAATGATGTTGTGGGGGCTCGAACCGTGGCTACCTCCTCTTTGGCCAACGTCTCTACCGCTATGCTATTGCTACTTGGCTTAATTTGCATATGTAGATCTTATATGCTTTTCAATGTCTGCTAACTGTGGCTGAGCTAAGGGCATACCTGTGCAAACGAGCACAAATGCGGGCAAACATTTTTGAAATTATAAAAAAAAAATGAAACTGCTATTTTTACGTTTTACACATTTTCAGTAGGGTTTAGTCTGTGGGGATGTGTGGTGTTGTGTTCCTTGACATTTCTAAGGACTCGCTCATGGGTGTTTACTTTCAGGCCTCGAACTCTTCTGGGGGCGTGTCCCTTTCCAGTACTTGGCATTTGGACACGCCCCCTACTTTCCTACATGGACCGTGTTAGCCTAGGGTATGATTCAGCATGCCCTCATGAATATGCATGGCATGCTGACGTCATACTGTTCAACTGCAGCCTCCGAGTAAGACATATTAAGTCTTACATGGAGGTTTTGTGAATCCGGCCCTTTGTCTTTTACAAATATGAAAATAGGAAAACAAAGTAGTACCACCCCCCCCCCCCCGACAAACCAATCTGCTCTCTAGAATTTGCCAGAAAATGCAAAATTTTGTCTGAAACAACAGGGTGCCACAAAATAATTTGTTTGCACTTCTTTCTCATCATCTCACATCATCACAGTCACAGTGATGTTACTGGGGTGTGCCAGTGACTAACTGCAATAGATTGCAAGGCAAGCAGCTTGACAAGGGGACAGGAACGTGCTTTGTGTCAATCAAGAAAAGTTTTGTGTTTGTGTGTGTGTGTGTGTGTGTGTGTGTGTGTGTGTGTGTGTGTGTGTGTGTGTGTGTGTGTGTGTGTGGGTGTATGTGTGTGTGTAAGACTGTGACTGAACAGCAGGATTCTGCAAGTCTGATCTACTTTTTTCAATTTCTTCTCTGAAATGTTGCTACTTGCAACAATGATCTTTTTTTCTTTCTTTCTTTTCTGTTATTTATTTGCTACATTCATTCCTTTCCATTGACATTCATATACCCAAGCAGGCTGGGTGACCCTGTTAAAATATATAAAACATCAGTGGACAGGAATGCATGCGGGAAATAAAAATACATGTAGGTTGATTACTATTATCCAGTGTTGCCACCATCATAGAATGTGGCAGTCTGTATCTATCAGTGTTATGAAAACAATCAGGAACAAGACTTTTGTAAAGAAAGCCAAACCGCTATTGAAAACTGCGCTATATTTATGAATGCTTCTAATGTACTAGAATGTGTGAATTTGTATGATTTAAAATCAAACTGTTTCCTGTCAGGAATATTACTTTATAACTGGAGTTCTCCTTAAGTGTTTCTAAAATGCTCAAGCTTGTTCAGAACTTTGGCTATGCAAAAAAAGAGAAAAAAATTCACATAAATAATGTGCATTCTCAGATTCATCTTCATCATTTTCATCATCAACTCCTTTTTACCCATGTTTTACATGGGCTTGGGGTGTTGTGTTAACTGCGACCATCTCTCTCTATTCAACACTACACTCCTGCCTTCTTCCACACTCATGCCTTACTGTCACAGACCTTCTCTCACACACTCAATTCACCTCTTTGCTGGATGCCCTCATTTCCTCTTAACTTCATCTTTTCTACCCCAAATCTTCTTCACCACTTTGTCTTTCTGCACATGTGCCCAAACCACCATAATCTGTTCTCTTTGATCTTTTCTGCAATTAGAACTACTTTGGCTTCTGCTCTTATGTTCTCATTTCTTTCCCTGTCCCACAGAGTGCATCCTACCACCTGTCTCAGGCACTTCATTTCCTACCACCTGTCTCAGGCACTTCATTTCCTACCACCTGTCTCAGGCACTTCATTTCCTATCACCTGTCTCAGGCACTTCATTTCCTACCACCTGCCTCAGGCACTTCATTTCCTACCACCTGTCTCAGGCACTTCATTTCCTACCACCTGTCTCAGGCACTTCATTTCCTATCACCTGTCTCAGGCACTTCATTTCCTACCACCTGTCTCAGGCACTTCATTTCCTACCACCTGCCTCAGGCACTTCATTTCCTACCACCTGTCTCAGGCACTTCATTTCCTACCACCTGTCTCAGGCACTTCATTTCCTACCACCTGCCTCAGGCACTTCATTTCCTACCACCTGTCTCAAGCTCTTCATTTCCTACCACCTGCCTCAGGCACTTCATTTCCTACCACCTGTCTCAGACACTTCATTTCCTACCACCTGTCTCAGGCACTTCATTTCCTACCACCTGTCTCAGGCACTTCATTTCCTATCACCTGTCTCAGGCACTTCATTTCCTACCACCTGTCTCAGGCACTTCATTTCCTTCTCCTCTAGCTTCCTCATCTGCTCTGCCTTTACTGCTCAGGTTTCTATACTATAAAGTAGTACTGGTCACACCACTGTTTTGAACACATTACTTTTCAGCTTCTTTGGCATTCTTCTGTCATACACTACACCTGACACTCTATGCCAGTTGGCTGCACCCCCTCTTATTCTAGCCTTGACCTCTTCATTCAGGCATCTCTTTTCCTCAATGACGCCTCACAGATACTTGAAGCTATTAACCTGTTCCAGTATCTTCCCTTATATCTCAATTCTCAGATTCTGCTTATTTTCCCAATTTACTGTCATTACCACTGCCCTGTCTGTACTTAGTTTCATACCATGTGCCTTCAGTTTTGCATTCTATTCCCTATCCTTTATGGAAGTTCTTACTCAGTGTCTGCCTGTAATGCCACATCATCTGCATACAGCAATTCTGTTGGTCTGTCCTCGCTGACCTGTTTGCTAATGTAGTCCATCACCAGTATAAAGAGCAGTAGACGCAGAGCTGAACCCTGATGTACAACTACTCCATTGGGAACCCCTCTTTGAGACCAAACACTGTTCATACTTGAGCCATTGGGTCCTTGTACATAGCCTGCACTAATTCTACCACTGGTTCTGAAACTTTGAATCACATCAGTACTGCCCAAATCAGCTTTCTTGGGACTTTATTATATGCTTTTTCCAGGACTAGAAATGCCCAGTTGGCGTCTTTCCTCATATCTAGATTCTTCTCAACTATCTGTTTCACTGCAAACAATGGGTCAGATGTGTTGCATCCCAATCTGAATCCAAACTGCTCATCTGCCATCTTACTTTCTATAACTCTGCATATCCGTTTATCAATTATCCTCTCCAGAAGTTTCATGCAATGTGACTGCAGTTCAATACCTATTTACTGCCCACAGTTGTAGTTGTTCCCTTTGTTCTTGTACACTGACAGAAGTATGCTAATTCTCCAGTCATCTGGGATACACCTTTCTCTCTACACTGCTATGAGTACCCTCAGGAGCCATTTCTCCCTTATCCTACTCAGCATATTTATCATATCTGTTGTGACCTCATCTCAGCCTGCTGCTTTCCCTGACTTCATTTTCCTTAGTGCTGTTCATACTTCTTCTAGGGTGGGTCCTCCTCTTCTTCTCTCATCATAGGCTGTGTCTGGGGCTGTACAGCTTTTGTGAGGTTTTCTTTATTCAAAAGCTGCTGGAAGTACTCCTTGCATCTTCATTTGATGTCCTGTGGACTGGTGAGCAGGTTGTTGCTGGCATCAGTTATGAAGGGTGTCTGACTGTCTTCTTTATCTTAATGTCTTTGCCTTGTGATTTGATATAATTTCTTTGTGTCACCTACTGAGTCACCTTCCAGAAGCTGGTAGAATGCCTCTGATGCCCTATTCTTTGCTACTATAACTTCTTTCTTAGCTTTTTTGTTAGCCAACCAGTATTTCGTCATAGCCTTGTCCATCTTTTCTAACTCCCACTTTTTTCTGTGCTCTTTCTTTCTTTTGATGACTTCTTGGACTTTTGCATTCCACCACCAACTTTCCTTATGTACCTTAATTCCATACCATACCATAGGGACAATAATCATATAGCAGCCAAAAGTGAAGAGAGTAGTTCATATCATGTGTTACCAAGAGTTGATGTGTAAGTCAAGGAAATGAACTACATCAGAATTATATTACAGAGTTAAAAAGAGTAGAGTGTCACTGATGCTATAGAATTTTAAGAAGGAAATAGCTAACCATGTTGTAGTGCATGTATCATTGTGATCATGCTCCAAAAATGGTTAAATAACATCCTGGTTCAGTGCTACTCTAGCACAAGACCCAGCCTTAACAATGCTTAGAAGGGTGCTTAACAAGTGTAAAGCACCATTTATGTGCTGTTAAGATCATGTCTAGCACTAAAAGTTGACAGTGCCAACTAGTAAATAGCAGCAGCAGAACACTGAATAACTTAATTTCAACTCTTATTTCTGACAACATTACACCCACTATTTTGAATCAAACTGCTTCCCTTAGACAGGGAATACATAAGGACATCAAACACTTCTCCATTGCTTTACCAGCTTTCATAACCAGCACGACTCATCACTTTTTTGTTTCATTTCCTTTTTTGTTACTTTTATTATTAGTAATTTCAGTTTTGTATAACTAGTAGCACATGGAGTAGATAAATCTTTATGCACTGCAAAGAATTATGATCAGATCTCTGATCATAATGTATTATTCTGTGTTTTCAACATGGATACCAAGTTTCACCTCTCAAGCTTTGCTCTTGAGGAGAATTTCTTGGCATCCATTTCTTAAACACATAATATACACATTATCAGAGACCAGCTCATAATCTTCTATATTAAGCATACTTCACTGATTATGAAACCTACTTCTATTATCATTTTCATATTATTTCCCTTAATGTAATTAAGCACCTGCTTTCCACTCCATGAAATCCATGGTCTGATTTTAGACTATTGTATGCCCATTTTTTTTAATCCTTTGTGGACCAACTTAGTCCACTAGGCTAGCGACCTCTTTTCAGGAAAGACCTGAGGTAGTATTAATAATTTTAAGAGAAATTTTGGCAATTCATCATGGAACTTTCTTTCTCTTTACAATAGGTGCCCTTGAGCTATCACCAACTCCAGCATATAGGACCTTAGTATAGATACTAGATAGTATAGCTAGTATCCCACATTCATGTATAAGATACATCCCACACTGATCAACTACATTACAGTGACCATGAAACAGTGGCAGACCACTTTGCAATTAAGCCATGATAAAAGGCAAATTATTATTCCAGGAATAAAAATCCAAAGGGGGATATTGCAGGCTGACTCTCTGTCACCTCTGCTATTCTGTCTTGCCCTTAACCCATTAAGCTGCCTACTTAACAGATTAGACCATGGCTATAATTTGGCTCCTAGAAAACAACAAAGTGTAAAGACCTCATCTTCCCTTTGCTGATGATTTAAAACAGTGTAGCTCATACAGTTTTGTAGTGATTGACTGGCCCCAAGATGTGTTGGATAGATTAGATAGGAAAACAAGAAGGATGCTTCATGCCCAACAGATCATTTATAAACATCAGTGCCTACCAAGATTATATATTCCCCATTCCAAAGGAGGTATGGGCCTCTTTAAAATTGATTACATGTATAGATCTTCAGTTGTGGGACTCCACACATATCTGCTAACCTCATAAGAACCAAACGTAGTGAAAGTTTTGAAACGTGAGGAGAATACATGTAAGATGACTTCCCTGCTTAGTCTAGCAGAAGCATATCGATGTCAAGCAGAAATGGAAACCAAACCAGAAGTTGATAAAAATCAGGCAGCAACTGAATGCACCAAAACACAAAAGAAAGAATGTAAGGTGAAGGTTCTGATGAGAAGGCAAGAAATGTGGAAAATGCATAAGTATAGTTTCAAGTATAAAAAACGTCTGTTAGAACCTCATATTTATCAGGATCAAATGCAGGAATGGTTAAGGAGAGGCGAATTCAAACCAAAAGATGAGAGGTTAATATTGGTTGCCCAAGATAGTGGACTACGCACACGGTTTACGAAGTCCATTGAACATGTGGGAGAAACAAATAAATGTAGGTTCTGTAAAATAGAACTGGAAATAGTCGCACACTTCGTTGCTGGTTGTGACATATTAATGGCAGAAGGACTATATACTGAAAGGCATAATAATGTGGCAAGCCTGCTGCACTGGGGATTGTGTAAACATTATGGTACTGAAGTAGTTAAAAAACACTGGAAACATGACTCACAAAGCATCATAGAAAATTATGAAGTCTACATCACATAGGATCACCCACTACCAACAGTTCAAAAGATAGATGCGAGGAAACCAGATATAGTTGTCCATGAAAAGAAGACAAAAGTAGCATTGATCATTAAAATTGCTACTCTCAGTGACTACAGTGTCTTGTGTACAGAGGGACACAAAGTCTTAAAACATCAGGATTTGTAGGCAGAAATGTGAGCAATGTGGAAGAAAGATACCCAGACAGTTCCAATGCAGTAGGAGCAATGTGTCTTATAAAAAGAATCTACAGTCGTATTTAAATATGTTACCAATACATGTAACTCCATACGAATTGTAGAAGGAGTCATTACTGGGCACATAATGGGTGCTGCGAAGAGCACATCTGGCTGGATCTATATTATCTCCTTGAAAGCTCAAAACAACAAATGGCATGTACAGCGAAAATGCCGTTTAGTGAATTCGCACACCCTCCGACTAATTATATATACCAACTCCAAGATCGCACTACAGTGAGGAAAGGGCAAATTTTCCGATCTTCACTGTATTGCAATCTCACTATTAACACATCACTGAGCAGCATTTTCGCTGTACATGCCATTTGCTGTATTGAACTTTAGAGGAGATAATATAGACCTCTTCTGGCTGACATCAAAGACTGAAACAATACTAATTTCATGAACTTTAATCGTATTTTGACTTAGGAATGGGGTCCATTCCTGTCACGGTAATAGAAACCCAAAAGACTTGGATACCTTAGAGACCTTAGTTTAACATCTCATCAGAAGTTCTTTTAATATTCATAATTTCCTGAACATCCAAAGAATTATTCTCCAGCTTTACAGTTGCATCATTTGCTTTTCACTTTGTTGCTTAAGATGTCTTCTGGCAGACTCCCCTTTAATTCAAAGACTCTTAAGTTCAGCTGTCAAGTTTATGAACAACTGGCCATCAAGAAACTACACTGACATAGCCCATGTTGATATTTCTACTTCTTATGTATTTATCAAATTTATTGTTTATTGATGTCAATAACTGACTTTTTATTATTGCAATGAAAAGTTTATTTCATAATCTTGGAAAGCTTTGCATTTTTTTCTAATACTAAAATTATTTTTGATATCAGTTTGCCTCATCTGGTGGTAACTCTGCCAGTAGTATACTCCAGGCTTAGAATTTTAAGTACAATCACAGCAGATAGTGTCTTACAGGCCAGGCAGTGGACATCTGTGTGTAACTGATTACAATCACCTGCTTGGATGACCTGAGCTTATGTCACAATTACTCAAGCATAAGAATTCACTGTGGCTGTTAGCTTGGGTGCTGTAGATTGCTTCACGTAACACTGTCATCATTTATTTATTTATTTGTTTAGCAGGGTGGTGCACTGATCTCAGTGGACCATTTGCAGGCACAGCCCAGGTGAATAGGATCACATAAGAAATGAAGAAAACATATTTACAGATACAAGGATATGCTAAAAAACAGATATGTGCATAATTACATACGCAAAAATATCCTACAACGTTTAGTCCAAGACGCAGTTAACAATGTCCAAATATGGATGGTAAAATGTAATTATGCTTAGCATAATGCTCATACATGAGTGGTTAGTTGGTGGTGGTATCTCGAAGCCTCCTTAGAATAATGTTGATACATCAGCAGTTAGTTGGTGGTGGTATCTCACAGCCTCCTTAGAATAATGCTCACACATCAGTGGTTAGACGGTGACATTATCTCACAGCCTCCTTAGCATAATGCTCATACATCAGCAGTTAGTTGGTGGTATATCAATGCCTCCTTAGCATAATGCTCATACATCAGTGGTAAGTTGGTGGTGGTATCTCACAGCCTCCTATGTGTAATGCTCATACATCTGTATTTAGTTGGTGGTGTTATCTCACAGCTTCCTTAGTGCAATGTTCATACATCACCAGTTAGTTGGTGGTATTATCTCACAGGCTCCTTGGCGTAATGTTCATACATGAGTGTTTAGTTGCTGGTGGTATCTCACAACCTCCTTAACGTAATGCTAATACATCAGTGTTTAGCTGGTGGTGGTATCTCACAGCCTCTTTAGCGTAATTCTCATGCATCAATGGTAAGTTGGTGGTGTTATCTCATAGCCTCCTTAGCTTAATACTCATACATCACTGGTTAGTTGGTGGTGGTATCTCACAGCATCTTTTGTGTAATGCCCATACATCAGCGGTTAGTTGGTGGTGTTATCTCACAGGCTCCTTAGGGTAATGCTCATACATCAGCATTTAGTTGGTGCTGTTATCTCACAGCCTACTTAGCATAATACTCATACGTCAGTGGTTAATTTGTGGCGTTATCTCACAGCCTCCTTAGCATAATGCTCATACATCAGTGGTTAGTTGGTGGTGGTATCTCACAGCATTTTTTGTGTAATGCTCATACATCTATATTTACTTGGTGGTGTTATCTCACAGCCTCCTTAGTGTAATGCTCATACATCAGCGGTTAGTTGGTGGTGATAGCTCACAGCCTCCTTAACATAATGCTCATACATCAGCAGTTAGTTGGTGATATTATCTCACAGCCTCCTTAGCATAATTCTCATACATCAACGGTTAGTTGATGGTGTTATCCCACAGGCTTCTTAGTGTAATGCTCGTACATCATTGGTTAGTTGGTGGTGTTATCTCACAGCCTCCTTAGCATAATGCTCATACATCAGTGGTTAGTTGGTGGTGTTATCTCACAGGGTCCTTAGCGTAATTCTCGTACATCTGTGATTAGTTGGTGGTGTTATCTCACAGGCTCCTTAGTGTAATTCTCATACATCGGTGGTTAGTTGGTGGTGTTATCTCACAGCCTCCTTAGCATAATGTTTATACAACAGCAGTTAGTTGGTGGCATTATCTCACAGCCTCCTTAGCGTAATGCTTATACATCAGCAGTTAGTTGGTGGTGTTATCTCACAGCCTCCTAAGCGTAATGCTCATACATCAGTGGTTAGTTGGTGGTGGTATCTCACAGCCTCCTAGAGCAGGATCAGGACTAGGTTTGCCCTACCTGTCAGTGATCATGCTTACTTCTAAGTACAGTGACATCAGAGGAGGAATAATAAGATAACAGGCATGCTTAAGTAAAGAACCGTATGGGGGATTGCCTGCCCCCACATAAAAATGTTCCTTTTATGTGTTCCATTTGCTTGTAATACAAAACGCTTCAGCATGTGCATTTCAAGAATGTGTACACTTGAGTTGTAATCTACAACATATTTCTGCCATGTTTTTGTCTTGCAAGGGTCAAAGTATTCTTTGGAGCAAAATACAAACACAGCTACTCAAACCTTTCTGAATAGCTCAAGTTTTTCAGCATTATGAGTTTTCTTATAAGGAATCATTATGCCTGTTCTTATTGTTTCAGTGGCTTGCAACATTGCATGGAATAGTGGATTAAATCAATGAGGTATAAAGCAATACAATGATCTTCATGGAATGACTTTACATCTACTTTAGAATTAAATGGGCTAAAGACCTTTCTAGCATCTGGAGACACATCCTGTTCAAAGATTAAATTGTTTTACCTGTCACAGATTCATAGTTTTTTGTATCTCTGGTGCCTTTCTAAGCCTGACAGTGATGTCCTGTATCCAATTAGAACTTTCATGGCCAGGCATTTATTAGCTACCTCTGTCCATAAGGGACATGAGTTCAGGAGTTCATAGGTTCATAGGTTGGTACTAGACTATCGTCCTTAGGGCCTATACAAGCCTAGCCATAACAATTCCCTGGCTATTGCTTCCCACAGTATTTACTTCCCTGGACCCCTGTCTAGCAGGGCGACTGCCGTGATCCCTGAGGTGAATTTCCTATCTCCCATCCAATCATCAAGGCTCCTTTTGAAGAGGTCCAAAGAGGCACTCTGCTTGACATGTATGAGCAGTCTGTTCCAGAGTCTGGGGAGTCCCTGGGTCAGGAACCTATCCCTCCAGCATGTTTTGTTCATTGTGATGACAAGGTTTAGATCCCTGGAGCTTATGTCTCTGAGGGATTGGGATTTTTTTAAGTGTAGCATGTCCAACAGCTCTGGGTTTGACATGGCCTTGTATGTTAAGCAGAGATAGACAATATGTGACAGGGTATAGGTGGTGTTTTTTCAGATGGTCAGCATACGGCATCTGCTTTAAGCCTATGATTCTTTTAGTGAGGTATTTCTGCAGCCTTTCCAGTTGTTGCAGATGTCTTGAGAGGTACATATCAAATGGGTCCACATGCTCCAGGGATCTAAACCTCACCACATCAATAAATAGGGGCCATGTTTTTGTCTTGCAAGGGTTGTATTTTATAATTGGTCTAATGAGGGATGAGTACAGTGGGACAATGACCTCCTTTTTTCTGGATGAAAAGCCCTTAGTGATGAGGTGTGCCACATAGAAGGATTTCCTGACTGCTGTGGCGATGTGGTTATCGAAGGTGAGACCACTGTCCACCTGTGTCCCCAAGTCTCTTATCACACTTTCAGTGTTTAGTGAACTGCCACCTATGTGGTAATTCATGGGTACATGTTTTTTTTCCCAGAGGGGATAACTATACATTTCTTGGCATTGAGCTTTAGCCCATGGCTCTGGCACCAAGCATCTGTTTCTGTAAGGCCCTTTCGTAGCATATCCACATCATTTGGGTATTCAGTAATGGTTCCCAATTTGCAGCCATCTGTGAACTTTGTTAGCCAGAGTGTTGTCCTGTACTTCAGAGAAGTAGATGCCAAACAAGAGCAGTCCCAGGACTGAACCCTGAGGTACTCCACTTGTCACTTGTCTAGAGCTGGATTTGGAGCCAACTGCTTTCACAATGTCGGTTCTGTCAGAAAGCCAGTTGGCAACCCATCAAGTGATGTAGGGATTAATGCCCAGCTTAGTAAGTTTATCTATGATTCCAGAGTGGGGGATGTGTTGAAGGCCTTGGCGAAGTCCAGATAGGCTGTGAGGATCACCTTACCTTGTCTACCTTACCCTTGTCCACGGCACTGGAGACTGATTCGAAGAAATCAATCAGGTTCAGGAGACAAAATTGGCCCTTCATGAACCCAAACTGCGTGGGGTCCAGTGTTTGAAGGTTGCCATGTCTTTGTTTATAAGTTCCATGATAATACGTTCCATGGCCTTGCAGATCAGGCTTGTCAGACTGATGTGGTGGTAGTTCCCGGGATCCAAGGTGGATCCCCCCTTGTGGCGTGGGATAACTGTAGCTGTGCGCCACTCAGTGGGCACAAAGCCAGAGGTGAGGTAATGATTAAACATGACACTTAGGTGAGGTGCCAGTTCATTTTGTAGTTCATGTAGTACACAGCCTGGGATATCATCTGGTCCCATGGATGCTGTATTCTTAGCTGTGGAGAGTGCATTTTTTACCTGTGTGGCCATTATTACCAGAATATGGCAATCTTTTGGTATTGAGATGGGCCCTTTAGGGAGGTTATAGGGGGTGAAGTTTGCACTGAATCGATCTGCCAGGATATTGGCAATATCCTTGGGATCAGTATATTTAATGCCATTCTGTTGTAACTCAGAGCAGATCTGAGCATTGCCATTTAGATTCTTGACATAGCTATAGAATGCCTTGTGGGTGTCTTTGGAATCTTTGGCGATTTTATTTTCATAACTAGCTTTGGAGGATTTTATGAGGGATCTCAGCTTCTTACTCAGGCTGGTAAGGGAGTTTTTTGCATCCTGGGATTTTCCTCTTTTCTGCAACAGTTTCTTCCTTTTGTTGTAAAGTTTGTTTATGGCAAGGGACCACCAGATTGGCTTCCTTTTTTTGGAGGAGAGCATCTTTGTTCTATTGACGATGGCACGATTCATGCACAAGTGGATGTGCTCATACAGTGCCTTAGTGCAGGATTCAGCAGTCGAACTTTCAATTTCCGTCTGCATGGGTGTCATGAAGTTTGTCACTTCTGACTTGAATAGCATGAAGTTGGTTTTGAAGAAGTTTTTTTACGGAGGTTTCCTTACTGGGGGTGTGGGGTGTGGGTGGGATGTGGATGTCAAGGGTGATTAGCTTATGGTCAGTCCTGACCAACGATGAGGTGACCATAGGTGTGGAGCATCGATTTCCCATGTTGTTAATGACCAGGTCTAGGATATTGGTGCCCCTGGTGGGATTAAGTATTAGTTGATCCAGGGCATTTGAATTTATGAATTCCAAGAACCATTGGGCAAAGTTGTTGGTACACGAGTAGTTTTCCCAGTTAATGGCAAGGTAGTTGAAATCACCCAGTATTAGGGTGTTTGGTTGTATCTTAATATTTTCCAGTATGTTTAGAAAGGTGTAGTGAGAAACTTGGGCCATGGTGGGGGATCTGTAGCAAGCTACAATTTGGATTGCAGTCTTACCTAGTGTTAGTTGCACCTGGAGAATTTCAGATGCATTGTGTTGGGCAAGTAGCCTGGTGTTGCGAATATCCTTGGTGAATATAGACACTCCTCCACTTTTAATATTTCAGTCCTGGTTTGGTGGCCGAAAAGTGTGGTAAGAGTTGTAGCCTGATATTGCAGTGGTGCTCTCTGGAGCCTTGAACCAGATCTCAGTTACTGCACAGATATCGATGTTCTCCATTTTAAGGAGTGCCTCGAGAGAATGCATTTTGAGGTTTAGGCTTAAAAGTACTGAGTAGCATTACTTTCGATTTTGAATGCTTGTACCTGTTACGGTGGTGGTTTTGTCCTTTGAACTTTGCCTAAAAAAAGCACTATAGGGGTGGCAAGAGCCTTAGCCAGTAACCTGAATCCCAGAGGTGACAGGTGCAGACCATCTCTGACAAAGCATCGTGGTCTGTTGATCATGTCACCCCAGGCAGACAGATACTGAATCCCCTTTGAATGACACCAGAAGCTTAGCCAATTGTTGAAATCAGTCATTTTGTCCTTATACTGTGGTGTCATTCTGGGTGAAGACAGGATGCTACTCAGGGCTAGGGTCATACCTGCCTGGGCCACATGATCCGAGAGCTCTTCCATGGGGGCCAGGCCCACTGTAAATTTCCTATTCCCCATCCACTGGTCTAGGTTGTGCTTAAACTGTGTAATAGACAACTTAACTTTGCGTAGATGAGAAGCCTGTTTCATAGGAGGGGCAGTCACTGGGAAACATATCTTTCTGTCTAGCATGTTCTGTTCAATTCACAGGCAACATTCAGGTCTTTACAACTTATATTTCTGGTACTGGGTGACTAAAAAATATGCAGGAGATTCATAAGTGTGGGGTTTGTGGATGCCTTGTAAGCCAGACATAGATCACCCCTCAGCAATCTATAGGACACTAAGTAGAGAGAAAAGGCTTTAAGGACTCTGCATAGGAAGGTTTGTTCTGCCTTATGTGCTTTTTGTAAGGAACCTCTGAGGTTGCTCTAGTTGCTGCATTTCACTGGTCAGGTACATACCAAAGGGAACATTGTACTCTATGATTAGTCTGATAAGGGCGTAGTACAGTAGGATAGTCACCTCTTTGGACTTAGATGCCATGCCTTTCGTATAAGTCATCCAGCTTAAAAGGATTTTCTCACCACTGTGACCATGTGGTCGAAAGTATGGCTACTTACTGTCTACGTGTGTATCCAGATCCCTAACCACTGGGTTGACTCTCAGGGGTGTGTTATCAACATGGAAATTAACAAGGATGATTGACTTCCCAAAGGGTATAATTATGCATTTCTTAGCATTTAGTTTAAGGCCATGGTTTTGGCACCATTTGTTAGTCAGAGGTAGGCCTTCCTGAAGAATGCTAGTGTCTACAGGGGAGTTGAATGATAACCCCCAGCTTGCAATCATTTGCAAACATTGTCAGCAATAAACCTCCAGTATTTGCTTCCATTTCAGAGAAATAGATGCCAAAAAGGACCGAGATCAGTACTGAGCCCTGGGGGACTCCCCTAGTGACTGCCTTCTTGGTGGAGGTGGCCTCACCTACTTTGAACTCCTGAGTCTTATCAGTGAGCCAGTTGGATATCCAGCAGATGATAAAAGGGTTTATACCTAAATTAGTGAGCTTGTGCTTAATGCCTGAGGGGAGAATTGTATCAAAAGCCTTGGCCAGGTCAAGGTAAGCTGTATGAACATGTTTGACTTCATCCAATGCTTTGGTGACCCTCTCAAAAAAGTCCACCAGATTTAATAGGCCTGACCTCCCTTTAACAGAGTTGAACTGTGATGGGTCCAGTCTTTGCAGGATACCTATGTTCTCATTTATTGTGTACACAATGATTCTTTCCATGGCCTTACATACGAAGCTGGTCAGACTTTTGGGTCTGTTCTGACCAAGATCAGTAGTTGGATCATTCCTAGATCTTTAGAGATGGTGTATTTTCTTACAATACGACTTTTATTTCCTAATCAAAATTTATATACTTTTGCCAGTGGTTGTGGCACTAAAACATCATCCCAAAGAAATATACATTGATTCAAATCATAGATTGAATAACCAAATGCATCAAAAGCCCCTAACATCAAATAACAATTGAATCATCATGCACACACATACACACAACCAGCCACATATAAGGAAAAATGGGGAGGTTGGGATAACGGTTAAGGTGTTTACTTTACAGACACAAGGTGAAGAGTCTGATTCTCACATGGGGTAATTGGTTAGGCTTAAAATGGCCCACAAGAGCAGTTAGCCTAGTAGTAATCTATGAACCCATGATCCTATTTCAGCCTACAGCTTCTATATTAAAACACCAGAAAGGAACCAATGTAATCAAGGCCCTATCCCTGTATTCTGTCACCTACAGGCTGTTGAGGGGAGATCTACGCATGCCTGGCATACAAGGCATTCTCACCCCACTCTGATGGACCTCTTGCATACCTGCAAAAATAAAAAAAACAGAATTACCCATTCTAAAGACTTAAGCTTTGTCTGTGATATAAGGGTCCATATTATAACAGAGAATGCTTAAAATAGCGAACGCTGTATAATTGACCCTTAAAAATCGAAACGGCAAAATGCTGAACACACGGAACAGTGATTTTTTTCCCAGGGAAAAAAATTTCTGCTCCGGAAAAAAAAAACACAAAATAAATGTGCCCCCCACACCCCCCTACTTAAATATACCAACTACAAAATCGCACCACCATGGAGAAAATGGCAAAGTCCTGAAAATGGCCCAGTGATTTTGTTTTCCCTGGGAAAAAAAATCGCTGTTCCATGTGTCGGGATTTTGCTGTTTTGATTTGAAATGGTCAGTCAAACAGCATTTACTATTTTAAGTGCTCACTCATATAATAAGGAATAGGACTTGCTGGAGAAGCAGGTATATATCCCAGAGACTACCCCTTCTCTGAACAGGCTCCCAATCCATGAAAAGCAGAGTTCCTCCCTACCCCAATTCAAGTGTAACTTGGACAATTGGATGGGGGACAGGAAATTCATCCCTGGTTTGGCGCCTGTATATCTCTAATGGGCACAGGCAGCCTGTAAATGGTTCATTTCGCAGGTCAGTGCGTCTAAATGGTTCACCCCACAAGACCCTGCTTGCACTTATCAAGGGTACCAGAACTTGTCAGAGATTTGGGATGCATGGCTAGGCTTAAAAAGGCCCTTGTGGTCATTAGCCTAGTAAACACCTATGAATCTATGAACCTATGTAAGTATTTATACATGTTGCAAGGTCTTCTGTAATCTCCAAACCTCTGGCTGCCTAGTTGCTCAAACACAGAAAAGGGAAACAGCTGGTATTATATGATATTAACTGCCCCAGTACACTACTTTTGCTCTGTCAAATACATATCCAGTCAGTTAGTTAAAACAAACACAGATATTGTTTTGCAATCGCACAATTGATCACTAGCAAAAAAACATTATAAGGGACATTCAATGAGTGTGCCTTGATCAGAGAAAATACTCATCAGTCCCACTACTAAGGTTCCGGTTCCTGTCTTGTGAATCAATATTTATTAGCAGGCTACTAGTTACTAGTACTGCATGAGTATGCAATTTCTGTAGACCGTCTTGGAGAAATTTAACAATTGCATTTGGTATCAAAATAATTGTTTTAGCCAATTTGCAACCCCCAGCACATTTACTTATTCAGAGAGCATTTTAAATTTTTATATGTAATTAGAATAGTCCAGAAATGAAGTGGCTCTATACAGAGCCTTGTGGGACATTACTGGAAACCCCTGCAGTATGGATAGTTAACTCTAACTGACTACTCTGACTTATATCTTGTTACTTAACAATTGTTTTAAACACTGAATTACATGTGGATTGGTGATTAATGCATTTTGTCCGTCAGTCATTCCCTTATGCAGAATAATGTAATATGCCTTCTAAAGTTCAAGCTAGGCCACATAGGATGTAAATCTTGTATGAATTATTGTCATTACCTCTTCAAAAGAACTGAATGACCTCCAATTAACAAATATATACTGTTCCATATAAATTATTGGCAATCCCTTACATCACTTTGGATAAGTTGCATCGTGGCTGCCTACATGATGCACAGAATACTGACAGTAATATCGTGTGTGTGTGTGTGTGTGTGTGTGTGTGTGTGTGTGTGTGTGTGTGTATATATATATATATATATATATATATATATATATATATATATATATGAATATTAATTAAAATGTTGCCACAGTGCTTACTTCATTATTTTATGTCTGTGACCATTTCATCTGATAATTATTTCCTACGTAAATGTCTGGTTTATACTGCCATACTGTATTGTTGGCATACAGTATGAGCACAACTCTCTTCACTACACATCAGGAGGTCTATGCTCATTACACCCCTACAGTTACATGTTTGTTTGTATATTTATTTACTTTATATTTATCAGTCTTTGCATCCATTTATTTATTTTGTTCATTTCATCCAGTTATGACTGAGCACAAGCCATTTTTCAGCAAAGATCTGTGTGAGATGCTCCAGGTAAAAATTAGAAACAAATATTATTTAAAGCAGTACAACAAGTAGAAATTGTGTTACAGGTATAAGAAAAAAGTAGTAGTGTGACAACATTTACAACAGATATATATTGACTTAAGTAGTATATTGCAAGCAAAGATAAGTTTAAAGAAACAAAACTAATTAAAATAAGTTGAAAAAAATAATTTACTTTTGAAAACTAATACAGATGTAAGCTGAGATGATCTTAGCAAAGATAATGCCATCAGGATTTAGCGTTGTCCACAAACAATGATCCAGATTCCAAAATACCTTCTCTTAGTGTAAGAGACTTTTTTCAGAGTTAGGCCTATGTATAAACAAGCTTATACTTGGAACCACATTCCAAAACACCTGTCACTTGCACTCAAAGTCTTTTGGAATTGGGCCTAATAACCTGAAAAGAAAAACAGGGTACACTGGAAGACACATTTTACTCATTCATTCATTTATTTATTTATTTATTGACATTAGAAACTGAATGCACTAATTAAAATGTGTAGCAGGAGGAAAGCATAGTTGGTAGTCTTGATATTACAGTTTATCATACACAAGAGCAACTGCAGTTGGCCCATAGGTGGTACAGGAGTGAATTTTTGGAAATACATCATTGATCATTTCCTCTGAGGATTACTGAAAGGTCAGTCAACAATTTAGGCACTGAGGTTAAGGAGGCAAAGGTCAAACGTCAATTGCTAGATCATCAACAGAAAGAGAGAAAGAGAGTGATAGAAGTGCACTACATGATTTTATGTTTCATGCTGAACAGAAATAAGGTGTGCAATACATAGCCTTAAGTTTCATGCTGTACAGAAACCATGTCAGATGTACGATACATGGCCTTACATTTCATGCTGGCATGGAATATGTAAAATTCCCCAAAGCAGGCAGAAAACAGCTCGATATGCAGCTAAATCCAAAACTTGATAAGCCAGCAAGTAGTCGTATCAAACAAACTTTATTACAGAGAAAGAATGTTAGTGCTTTCATGGTAATACCATACTGCTTCTTCAGACAAACATGAATGGTGACAGAGTAACTATATGCATATGACATCATCTCAAACAGCTCATCAGCCAATAAAACAAACATTCATACAGCCACACTCTCAGCATAAAGGCATGTGATGTAAACAATATTTAATAAAATAAAATCTAATAAAACATAAACAGGAATAAATAAATACATAGAAATATTTATAAATAAGTAAACAGAATAATTAAGGAATAAACGGCTGTAGGGTGTTTCGTTTACACCAGCAAGATTTAACAAGCCCTCCTCTAAGGCCTCTATTCTAGAATGAATTCTCTCAATTAAACCCAATAATATGGCACACTATCTGATAACCTTAAGTAATGACCTGCCCAGTTTTCTGAACAGACTTGCACGTAATACAGTAAAACATCACTCATACAGGAACATGCATAACCTAACCAATTTGAATGTTTGCAATTTCATCTCCATTCTCAGACAATACAATTGGAATGTGTTAAAAATTCTTCCTTTAGATGAAGGCACCCTCGAATTTAATAAAAGCTTTACCAATATACTCAATGAACATGTTCCTTTTAGGAGGAAAAGAGTTAAACGTAATCCAGTAACATGGCTATCTAAGAATACTCACTCCAACAAATCCTAGGAAAGAAAACTTCTACACTACAGGCAGATAAGAAATATAACCAAGCATAGTATAAAGCTTGATAAAAAACTCCACTACTCTGACTACAGCAGACACTCCAAAATAATTCTAAAATATCCTGGTCATCAGTCCAAAATCTATGAAATCTAGGCCAACGTCAACAACCCACTCCCTCCCCAGAAGATACTTCATCAACAGTCACTAATAGCTTCAACAAATACTTCCCAGAAGTTGTAGCTTCACTTATTAAAACAACCCTACCATCAAACCACCCCACCATTAAAAGCCCATAGAGATCTCCTCTCACTCAAACCTACCTCCACCATTAGAAAACGTCTCCTAAACTTAAAAGCTACAAGCTCTGCAGCAGACAACCTAACTCCTGAATTCCTAAACATTGCAGCTGAAGCTATGTCATATCCAGTATCTATACTAATAAACAGACCCATTCTGGACTCTCATGTCCCAGTCATTTGGAAGAAGGCATACTTACCACATCTTCATAAAGGAAGACCCTCTGCTCCCTACTCTGACTTCAAACCAATAGCCATCCTGTCACCATTATCTATACCATAAACAATCTTCTCTTTCCCACACAACATGGTTTTCTTCCCAACCATAGCCCCACTACTACTGTGTTACACTTTGCTGCTACCATTAATACTAGCAAAAATACCAAAAATATACTATCATCCTTATTTCTAGACTTGTCCAAAGCATTTGACACTGTCTCTCATTCACTATTACTAAAACTCTCCTCCTTGGGTATCTCCCCCTGCCTCTCTTGGTCTAATAACTACCTAATAGATTGATTCCAGGCAGTCAAATGGCAGCAAGAATTCTTATCATTTCTATCCCTTACTGTAGGAGTGCCACAAGGTTCCATACTTAGGCCCCGCCTGTTTAACATATTTATAAATTATCTACACACTGCTTCTAAGCACGCCATTCTTGCACAATATGCAAATGACTCTGCACTCAATCCGCACAGCCTCTAACCTACAAACACTTCAAGAAATTACTCAAAAATCCTTTACGTCAAGGGAGGCGGAGCCTAGATGGCCAACTGACAGCAGTGAATTTTCAGAGCTCCATAAACTAGTATAATAATATGGGAAAATGTTATTATTTTTAAGTTTAAAACATCAGAAATTTATAAACTACTAAATTACATAAATATTAATTTTGGTGGAGATATACAAAAATTTTCCTGTCACGTAACTTGGAGATATATCGAATCACTGAAAATGAACAACTCAAGGAATTCTCACCCAGATGCTGCTTTGAAAAAAGAACTGCAACTGATAACAACTACCTTACAGGAGCTATCTTTGAAGATGGATGGCTTTAAAATGACTTAGAAAATCTCATATTAAATTCTCAGAAACAGACTGACTCTCTTAAGGAACTCTTACAGCAACACCAGACAAAAATAACAACTATAGAAACTTCTCTAAATGACACTGAAGGGAGACTCAAAGAGGAAGAATTGCAAAACAAATTTCTGCTTAAACAGAATACTTGGCTGCTTAATAAAATAGATGACTTAAAAAACAGGGAAAGGAGAAACAACATACAGATCTTTGGTCTGCCTGAAAACACTGAAGGTGAAGACATTATCTCATTTTTAACAACCTGGATTCCTGAATTTTTAGACTTGAAAGAGGGACTTTCATTTGAAATTGAAAGGGCACATAGAGCACTGAGGAAACCTGCCTCTAATTCAACAAATACTCCACCCAGATCCATAGTTACAAAATTTCTTTCATTTCTGGACAAGGAACTAATATTAAAACCTGCTTGGAGGAAATCACCCTTAAAATGCAATAAAAGCCTGATAAGGTCTGATAATGATTATTCTTCCAGAATACTACAACAAAGGAAAAAAGTCTGGCCAATAATAAAACTGTTGAAACAAAACAACATTAAAGCACAGCTTGCCTTTCCAGCCAAGATAAAAATACTTTTTGCCAATGAGATGAGAACCTTTAATGACCTAGAAGAAGCTACTATATTCATCAAAAACAACAACATAGTACCTATTCCAGAAGAAATGGAATGGATGGCCCCTACTCTTGAAAGAATAAAAGAAACAAATGCTTAGACTGATGCTAGAAAGAAGAAACAAAAAACTGATTCCAAGATAGCTGTCCCAAAAAAATAACTCTTACAACTACATCTCTCAAAGTATCAACTGATATGGTACATCATTTGTCATCTGTTTTTATTTTAAAAATGAGGGTTTTTTAAACAACTGAGAAACAGAAATGATTTATTCAGAATGTTCAAAAGTCCAACAATTCTTCAAAAACAAAGGTAGGTCAAGATGGGTTACTATTTATGTTATATGTTAGCCAAACAAAGCAACATATAATAGCAGTAACAGTAGAGTTTTTTTTTAAAGAAAAATAATGCTGTCATGGAGACTAATGCCTTCTTCAGTTAAAGTATGATCTAGAAATGTCATATATATCCTGGTTAATAATAGTAGCAAGCTCTTACTACAAATGTCATCATTACTCTGATTAACTATGGTTAGTGTTAATTATAGTGGGTATTATGGATACAAGTGCGGTTTAATCAATCCCGAAATGGCGTGCGTGGATACAGCTGTGTTTGGTGGCTAGTACAAATGTCATTCTTATTCTGTATAGATATGGTTGATGGTATTTTTGGAGGTTATCGTGGCTTTGTGTGCTGTTTGGTCAATCCTGATGTGGTGTGCATGGATGCAGCTGTGTCTGGTAGCTGGTGCAGATGTCATTATAATTATCATTTTTTTTTTCCTTGTTTTTGTTGACTTGTTTGCTTTCAGCTCTTTCCCGGCTATTGCTGGGCTGGGACGGAGGGAATTCAGGCTTGGGGTTGCTAGTGAAGTGAAGCTTTGCTTCAGGTGCATCGTGCACCTTTGGTAAATAGTTCATACACTCATTAACAGTATCAGATGCTCCCAGGTTGCTATGGTAATGGTAACAGAGCGACGATAAAGCTTAACAGCTTGTGGGCACTACATTATAAGAAGCTATTTATTTGTATTAACTTGAATTGTAGTTTTTGTAGCCCATCTTGACCATGGGTAGTACTGCTACCAAGATAACCAGTGTTTTTGTACATGACATCAAACTGACTGGGTTAGAGAGACAGTGGAAGCCTGAACTTGAAATGTCACAGAATGTAATAATCATATTCTGCAGAACTAGTATTAAATTCACAATAGACATTCACTTTAATGACACGGGCTTGAGTATAATAACATTGCCATTTTGGCTTGTCACGAATGGCATACATTGTATTGAACATCGGGGAGAAGCATGGTGATTTTCCTGTATAGGTGAATGTGTGTGGAGGGTCATATAATTGCTTATTAGCTGTTTTTGCTGACTTGTTTGCTTTCTGTTCTTTTCCAGGCTGTTGCCGGACTTGGATGGAGGGAGTTTGGGCTTGAGGTTGCTGGTGAGGTGAGGCCTTGCTTCAGGTGCATCGCGTACCTCTGGTGAGTGGTTCACAGATGCACTGACAGTGCTCAGTCGCTCCAAGGTTGTTATGGTAATGGAAACACAGCGATGATAATGCTTAACAGCTTGTGTCAAATAATTAAACTACAGCAGGGAAGAAAAAGAAAAAAAAAACACATGCATGATAGACAATGTAGTGTTTGATTTTAGTAATCTGGACACAAAATATGTAATCGTCACATAGATGAACCAGTCTGTTGAATTTAGATATTACCTACCTATGAACCTATATGATTGGATGGGAAATGGGAATTTCACCCCAGGGATCACTTCTGTGGCTCTGCTTGACGGGGGCACAGGAAAATAATTTTTTTGGGTGGCGAAAGCCAGGGTACATTTTTTTTGGCTAGGCTTATATAGGCCCTAGGGCCAATAGCCTAGTACCTACCTATGAACCTAAAATCTGGATTCAAAAACTTTGGTTTTGTATAGTCACACTACTGTCTTGGCTTGTCATAGGTGACATACACTACACTGAACATCAAAGGGAAGCTTGATGATTTTCTTATATAATTAAATATGTATAACAAGTCATGTAATTGCTTTAACTTGAATTGTAGTTTTTGTAACCCATCTTGACCATACTTGATAATTAAACTGTTACCAAGGTAACTAATAATTTATATGGTTCCCTATTAGAAGACCAAATATGCATTCTTTCAAATGCACCTTGGTTGAACTGAAAAGACTGAAATGGCATAATATCAAAGCGGCTTTTAAGTGAATTCTTTCCCTGGGAAAGAATTCACTTGGCTGCTTCATTACTTTGCCATTTTCGACACTGTAGTGCAGTCTCGGAGTTGGTGTATATAAGTAGGTGGGTTCGCCCTCCACTTAATGTAATGTTTTAAGTGTTTTATTTTTTATTTTTTTATGTTGGAACAGCGATTTGTTTTCCCTTGGAAAAAAAATCACTGTTCTGATAGTTCGATATTGTAAGTTTTCGTTTACATAGGGTCGATTAATCACCATTCGCTGTTTTAAGCATTCAGTGATCTAATATAGACCCTTTTATATATGACATCAAACTGACAAAGTTGTTCAAGGAAAACAATAGAAGCCTGAACTAGGAATGTCACAGCATGTAACAAATACATTCTGAATAAATAGTATTAAATTGACCATAATCACTCAGTTTATCCTTTGTTATTATACAAATAAAGTGATTACTTAAATGCTGACAAACAATGAAATCTAACTTCTGACATATCTAGCAAAATACATTGTATTATAAACATTAGGTATAAATATTATTATCATATATTTAGATTAAGTAATATGTTTTGAAAGACTTCATCAATAAGGGTGAATATGTTAAATAACTGTGTGCTATAATCTTTTACTGAGGTTTTACTATGATACATCCTTTTTACTATGTTGTAATTCCTTATCTATCTTTCATGTAAATATTAATTGCTTATATAACAAGTAGACATTATATTGTATTAGAATTCTGTCTAATCTACAATAGTACTGTATCTATTCAAAATAACATAAATGTTGCCTATTCTTATTATAAATATTCTCCATATAATAATTCAACTGTTGGAGCTCAGATGTTCTGATTTGTCAAGGTTTGAGTGATAATCTGATGGACTTAGGTTTATCCATCAGATTAAGAAGGATTTTCATTCCATGGCTAGTGCGGATCTTAGTTTTGTTAATATTTATTAATTTAAATTTATTTTACAAAAATATTTTAGTATGCCTGACCAAAACATTACTTTATTGGTAAACCTTCAAAGTATAATACTGATAATTTCCTTTAAAAGTTCAGACATATACTTTATAGTTATCAGAGGAAAATGTTTACTAGTCACATAAAAACAAAAAAAATACATAGTTCAAATAACCTAAGATAGATTTAACTTTATTATCTTTAAGTACCAATGGCTTAAACAATCCTAGCATAAAATCAAATCTACTAAAATATTTAAAATTCAGCAAAGCACAAATTGTATTCCTTCAAGAAACTCAATTCAAAACAAATGACAACTACAAATGGAATCCAAAGGAATATATAATATTGACGCAGTCCACTTATAAAACAAAGTCAAAAGGGGTAACAATTTTATGGAAAACAAATGTGATTAACCCAGAAATCATTTATAAGTATGAAAATAAAGAAGGCCTTATGGCGTTTGTAATAGTTAAATGTAATAACTGATTATGTACCCTAGACAATCTATATTGGTTCCCAGGCATTGGATAAGGAACTGTTAAAAAACACTTGGATTTCATTTCCAATAACTATAAACACAACTTAATATTAGGAGGTGATTTTAATTGTATATTTGATACTTCTGAAACCACAAATAAAAGACCGCGTACATATACTGTATCAAAAGCTTTAAACAAGTGGGTAGAATCATTTCATCTTGAAGATATTTTCAAATTTAAAGAAGATAAATCTTTGTTATTTTTCCATCAAGATCACAGATTTGGTACCCAAATTAGAATAGATAAAATATTTACTGCCCATGACTTACACTCTAAAATCATTAATTTCTCAAGCACTCCCTGCCCCTTTTCAGACCACAATTCACTAATACTAAAACTTCAAAATGTGTACAAACCATTAATCTTTAACTCCAGAATTCCAGCATATATAACTAAAATTAAAGAGTTCAAACCCTGGCTATTATCTGAATTAAAGTTCTTCTTAGATATTAACTACACCACAGAGATAAATAAAATAATGATATGGGACTCATTAAAAGCTTATATATATGACAAAACCCTAACTTGGTATAAAAAATCAGAGAATGGGATTCTGAATTATTAGATCTACAATCCAAACTTTTGTCAGTAAAAGCTGAAAAAAAGCAAGACAATTTGGAGATGAAAAAGAAAGTAGAAGTATTAAACAATAAATACAACAAAATTCTAACACATAAAACTAGTTTAGCTCTGGAAAAACTAAAAATTAATACTTTGGCCACTTCTCCCAAATATCTACATAATTTATCTACAAAAATCAAAATACAATCAAAAGCTAATAACATTAAAAGTATCTTTCATGAAAAGAAAGGGGAAAATATTTAAACTATAGGTGACATTCTTGATGCCTATAGAAATCACTATATGGAACATTTCCAAAAAGAAAATATACATACTAATCAATTAAATCTAGAGGAAAAATGTTCCAATATAAAAAAATACCAGAAAAATTAAAACTAGATCTCCAACCACCTGTATCCTACAAAGAGATTACAGATATAATAAAAGAGGGTAAAAATACTATAGCTCCAGGTATAGATGGCATAATTATGGAAATATATAAACTTTTTCCTTCAAAGATACTATCCCTCTTCCATAAAACTCTATTAGAAATTCAGTCACTAGCTTTAATTCCACGCTCTTGGAGATATTCCTTAATCACACCAATCCTAAAGAAAAACAAATCCCCAAACCTCTGAACCTCATATAGACATATATCATTATTAAATAACGATTATAATATATTTATGACAAGATTAACTAACAGAATGAAAATACCACTATCCAAAACAATAAATAATGAACAGACTGGGTTTATACACCATAGACATACACATGACAATATTAAAAGGATCATTTCTCTTATAGATTATGTTAACAAAGAAACCAAAGAAACACTCATAGTTGGCTTAGATATAAAGAAAGCCTTTGATTCCCTAAATTGAGACTATTTATTCAAAATCCTAAAGCTATTTGAATTTCCGGCGTCCTTTATTCATCTCCTATAGAATATATATACAAATAATTTAGCATATGTCTTGTTAGGTCCTTTTACCTCTAAATCTGTACATATAACAAAAGGCACTAAACAAAGATGTCCCATGTCACCAATACTATTTGCTCTGGCTATTGAAATATTGGCAGATTTAATTCGTAACAATATAAAAATCAAAGGAATAGATGTTTATGAACAATACAATTCTAAAATAATGCTATTTGCTGATGACATATTACTAACTATGTAATGCAAAGGAGACATTAGAAGAATTAGATATATTAATTGGAAAATTCTACATGACTTCAGAACTCCATTTCAAAAAATCAAAATCAATTTTTTTATTTCTAAGTAAAAAGAAAGAACTGCAAACTAAGGGGGATCACATAACAGGGAAACAAGAATCTACATTAAAATATCTAGGAAATGAGTTATGCAAGGATAATAATGAATTAGTCTAAAAAACTACAATAATATCATTAATACAATTAAAGTCTCTTTTGGAAAATGGAACAAAATAATATTAACATTTGAAGATAGACTAGAGTTAATAAAAATGGTTTTACTGCCCAAGATCCTATATACAGCCTTGGCAATACAACTGTTACCAGAAAGAATATACTTAAAGAAATAAATTCATGCCTAATAACATTTGTATGGTTTCCCAAAAGAAACAGAATAGCATTAGTACATTATATCAGGCCATGGAAACAGGGAGGATTAAATTTCCTGACATAGAAACATATATAAAAGCATCAATATCTAAAACAATCTCAGATTGGATAAGTCCAAATTACTCTGCAAATTGGAAAGAATTACTAACTGTAATATTAATGAATGAATTTGATTTACAAAAAAAAAATCAAATAACAGATATAAACAATCTGCCATGGCACATATTATGTATTAGTCTGCAATATCACATAACTAAACCCACTAAACTTGTATGATTAATTATTACATTGACTCAATTAGGAAAATTGTTAATGCAAATATAGACTTAAAAATTTGGTTTGATCTTTTAATCATTTATAGTCACCAAGAACTTTCCACATAAAATATTTAGAGAAATTATTAATTCCTGGGAACAGAAAGGATCTTTTCGTTGGCTGCAATGTATCAAAGAACTAAAAGTTTTAGATATGCAAGTAATACTAACAATATACAAAATTCCACAACAGGACTGGCTAACTTTATAGAGTATTCTATCATACTCGCAAGATTTAAGTAGAATAATTAATAATTATTCATTTAAAGAAATATCCAAATTTACGGAATACAAATATGAAATCATATATAATGACTTTGATATGGGAAACAGTATTTCAAAGTTTTACAAAATATTGATAAACTATAAAACAACACCCAAAACCTCATATTGGAAACATATAACAAAAGGACACGCAATACAGTTAACTGAAGATATTAAAAAAAATATGTGATAAATAGAGTTGCTTGCTCTGTTTGTAGGTAAAACGCTGGGGTAAGCAGAGTAAAAATTAATCAGTAAAGCAGTCAGAAACCCCAGAGTAAGCAGGTCCAATTCAGCTACGATACAGTCCAACAAACGAATCAAAACAGTTAGGTAAAATACCAATAAACTGTTTAATAAATAAAAGATGAGCTTTAAAACACAGCTTCTTCAGATCTATGACAATGTTCCTTAGAAAATGCAGAGCTTATATACCTTCTGTCATTAATTAGCAGTAATTACACTTCTGTTCTTAAAGAAATATCCCTGTTTGACATTAAAATTCAAAGCTCATGCAGAATTTAAGTATGTGTGCTACAATAGAATACATTTCAACATACATTTCAGTGCTTATAATGCAGACAAAAGATGTAGTTAAATGAAATATAATATTTAAGCTTCTTAGAAAATTAATAATATATGAATCTGTTTTCCTTTTGTTATAAAAACAGTAAATAGTGGAACTTCTGAGTTTAAAACATCACAACATTGAATTTGAAAATTCATATCAAAAGTTTATATATAACAAGTAGCCACATATATGCCTGAATGTAAATCATAAGCATGAAAATATATAAACAAGAAAAAATATATATGTATATATATAAATATGATAAAAGATCATTAATACAATATCATTAGAAATATCATTAAAAATATATATATCAAAGAACTTATAAAAAACTTATAAAAAATCAGTCATGGTGCACTATATATATAAATATTCAATATATGTGTACACATGCTGAAAAATGTATATGTGTTCATACCTACAAAGATACTCTAAACTATTGTACTCTGGGCATTACTCATGTTATAAAATTCATATTTAAACATCCACAAAAAACATAAAAGTACATACATAGATCTATACTCAAAAGCTCTTCAGCTAAAAACATAATACAATGTGCCCATCTCTTTGTATAAAAATATATACCTCTCTCTACATAGGAATATATATATATAAAAAAATATGAATATATATGTATAAAAACTGTGTTCTATCTTATATTCCTCCTTTGTCTCAATTTCGGTTTTAAGCTTGCTCTCTCGTTGAGGCCTAGACCTTTATCAGCTTTCAAGAGAAGTATCCATTCATTTTCCCTGCCTTCTGTAAACGTGTGGATGTCACCACCCCTAGGGTTCGGATATATCACTTCAAGGGCTCTAAAACTGAATGTATGTGAGGTGTCTGTCATCAGTACATGTTTAGCTAAGGCATTATGTATTGAACCTTTCCTAATATGATAGACGTGTTCTCTTATTCGATCTCTGAAAGGTCGGTTGGTCTTTCCTACATAGAAAGAGGAACACATCTGGCATATAGCTAAGTAGACTATGTGCGGTGTCTTACAATCCGCTTCAGCAGAGGTTATGAAAGTCTTTCTCAAGTCCGGGTGAAAGAAGTGTGAAGTACTATCTATATAACTGCAGAAGTTGCAGCGTCCACAAGGTCTAGTGTAGCCATTATTCTTTTCTGGTTGAACAGTATTAGTATAACAGAGCTTCCTCTTCAGATTCTTTTTATTTCTGTATAAAAACTTTGGATAGTTGCCCACTATTGCTTTTAGGTCATCATCAACCAACAATATGTCCCAGTGTTTATGCATTATCTCTCTGAGTTGAAAATTGTCTGCTGTGAACTGTGTAGTAAATTTAATGGACTGTGGTAACACAATATTTAATCCCTGTTCAACTGGGGGCTCTTGTGGCCCAAAGTAGGGTAAGCCTCTGGTTAGCCTTAGATCTATTGCATCCTTCATGTGTCTACTAACCTCATTCCTGCTATAACCTCGTTGCATTAATCTATCATTAAGGTTAGATAGTTCAATCTCAAAACCGTGTTCCATAGGATTGAGTCTAGATGCCCTGATGGCCTGGCCACTCATAATATTTCTAAACACGTGTGGGGGGTGCATGCTTGATCTATACAATAAGTTGTTACTATAGCAGTTTTTCCGAAATACCCCTGTATTGATGATGTTATTATCAAGCCTTTCAATGTACATATCAAGGAATTCTATCCTATACTGAGAGTGATTCTTTGTAAATTTAAGGCATGTAGTAAGATTATTCAGGGTTATAAAGAACAATTCTAATTCATCAACTGTGCCTTTCCATAGAATAAACAAATCGTCGACGAAACGACGATAGAAAACAACATGTTTTATGAACAGGTCTACCTTAAACAGATATTGCTCCTCCCAATGAGCTAGGAACATGTTGGCGTAGCTATTGGCACAGGGTGTGCCCATAGCTACGCCATCTCTCTGTCTATATATGTGCTCGTTGAACATAAACAAGTTGTTCTCTAGTATTAATTCCAAGAAACAGGTAATCAAATCAATCTTAACTGTTGAATAATCTCCATGGTTACGCATATATTCAGTGACGTACATGACCCCCAAATCATTTGGGATCATTGTAAATAAGGATTGAATATCAAATGTTACAAAAATGTAGTCCATATTGATTGTTAAATCCTTAATACACGTATACAAATCAAGTAAAAACTGCCTGGAGTCCTTCAAAACCGTGTTATTATTATTCAAAACATATCTCAAATGTTTTTCCACATATACAGATAAATGCTCCGTTACCCAATTGCGTCCTGACACTATAGGTCTCAGGGGAGGGTTCAAAAGATCTTTATGTATTTTCGGGAGGCCATTAATGGTAGGTATGATAGGGTGAGGGACTATCAAAAAATCATGTGTATCTTTATCAATCAAATGCCCCATATATATGTCCATGATGGTATTATGTACACATTTAATGGTGTTATCAACATCCTGCCTGCTAACCATAACATAAAAATCGTCACATAGCATTGTGACCATACGTTCTTTATAGTCAGTCGCATCCATGACTACTATTTTCCCTCCCTTGTCAGCTGGTCTAATAGATATGTTGACATCACTTTGCAGTTTCTTCAAACTGAGTCTTTCACCATAGGTGAGATTATCATTCCTAAAACGTTGTTTATTGGATGCCCCATTTTCATAGTAGTCATATAGATCACCCTCTGTGAGCTTCATATATGCTTCTATTAAAGGGTGGTTAGTAGGTGTAAATTCACTCAAGTTCTTAAATCTAAAATTAGAGTCAGAAGAAATCTGAGTGTTATCTTTATGTATATATTTCAGCATTATGTTTCTACAGAATAGTCTGACATCCATAATTGTGTCTACCATATTGCTCTTACTTCTGGGAATAAAATTCAGCCCTTTATTCAATAATCTCAAGTCATCTTCAGTCAAAATGGTATGTGACATATTGTGCACTAGTGTTTGTTCACCCACATTGTTCTCAATGTTTTCTGCGGAGTGTATTCCTCCGATAACTTTCTCTTCTGCCTCCCTCTGCTCACTGAGCGAGAGCGGAACTTGTTGTTTTCCGCTCTCACCGGTAGTGGAAAAACCAACTGATGGGGCATACTAGAGTTGATGGTTAAATTCGAGGTCATTTGTTTAGGCCTAACCACTGGTTCAACATATAGCAATATATAGTGCACCATGACTGATTTTTTATAAGTTTTTTATAAGTTCTTTGATATATATATTTTTAATGATATTTCTAATGATATTGTATTAATGATCTTTTATCATATTTATATATATACATATATATTTTTTCTTGTTTATATATTTTCATGCTTATGATTTACGTTCAGGCATATATGTGGCTACTTGTTATATATAAACTTTTGATATGAATTTTCAAATTCAATGTTGTGATGTTTTAAACTCAGAAGTTCCACTATTTACTGTTTTTATAACAAAAGGAAAACAGATTCATATATTATTAATTTTCTAAGAAGCTTAAATATTATATTTCATTTAACTACATCTTTTGTCTGCATTATAAGCACTGAAATGTATGTTGAAATGTATTCTATTGTAGCACACATACTTAAATTCTGCATGAGCTTTGAATTTTAATGTCAAACAGGGATATTTCTTTAAGAACAGAAGTGTAATTACTGCTAATTAATGACAGAAGGTATATAAGCTCTGCATTTTCTAAGGAACATTGTCATAGATCTGAAGAAGCTGTGTGTTTAAAGCTCATCTTTTTATTTATTAAACAGTTTATTGGTATTTTACCTAACTGTTTTGATTCGTTTGTTGGACTGTATCGTAGCTGAATTGGACCTGCTTACTCTGGGGTTTCTGACTGCTTTACTGATTAATTTTTACTCTGCTTACCCCAGCGTTTTACCTACAAACAGAGCAAGCAACTCTATTTATCACATACTTTTTACGGACTCTGTGAGTAGGGGCAGATATCCTGTGTTTTAAGGACTTTGAATATCTTTCGTTTACTCTTCCAGTCCGGATGGCAGATATAGAACTTGGCTATGTCCCCAGAGATGAACATCGTGGGAACAGGGCACCGCGTGATGACATCATCATGAGGAGGTTTCAAAACTACCTCAAAGGAAACGCTCAGCCTTCGTGGTTCTTTGACATCGAACAGGAGCGAGCGGATGTTTCAGGGCAGAGCTTTGATTCGAGTAAACTTTATATGATGCTTGAAAGTATTGAGAAGAGCTTTATTAAGCTTAAGAGGTTACAAGTGCAAAGGGTGCACTTTCAGTTATGCTTGGACCGTAATATTATACCCAGGGGCTTGCGTGTCTTCACAATGCCTAGCCAAGGTAGGGACTATCCAGAACTCTTGGCGCAATGGCAACGCTTGAATATGGAGGTGAGTCAAAAGTACTTAAGACTGTTGATTGACTTTTTTAAGCCCGAAGAAGCTATTTTAACAGAGGAAGTTGAAAATAAACAGCGCCAGCTTTTTAATGACTTTCCTTCAGACATTGTCTGTCCTCTATTTGATAATATGTTAGATAGTGTTTCTGCATTTGAAAGGAAATTATATCAGCAGAAATGGCACAAAGTCATTAGGGACACTAATGACTTTAGAAACGGCCAGGTCTTTATGTGGCCCAGGCTTAATCCGAGAGCCACAAATGGGACAGCTAATGAAAATATGAATGGTGTTGTAAGAGAAGCTGCGCATGATAGATCGATAAATAGAAATGATGGGAACAAAGTTAATACTTTTGGTCCTAGAGCACAAGTGGACTCTTCAACTGTAAATGATTTAAATAATGACAACGAAAGGGTTGTACATTTGGAAGCAACCCGAACCATTCAAGCTGATATACTTGATAGTAGTGCTGGAACTGTAAATGTTTTGAATAATGACAACTGTAATGACTCTGTTGATGTTATACACATAGTACACTCTACTGTTGACAACAACACCAACTTATATCCAGAAGTTAGGATAGCTAATGATATAATTAAACCAACAGAGGTTGGGCCTGAATATAAACGCCCTGTTGAACCAGTGGTTAGGCCTAAACAAATGACCTCGAATTTAACCATCAACTCTAGTATGCCCCATCAGTTGGTTTTTCCACTACCGGTGAGAGCGGAAAACAACAAGTTCCGCTCTCGCTCAGTGAGCAGAGGGAGGCAGAAGAGAAAGTTATCGGAGGAATACACTCCGCAGAAAACATTGAGAACAATGTGGGTGAACAAACACTAGTGCACAATATGTCACATACCATTTTGACTGAAGATGACTTGAGATTATTGAATAAAGGGCTGAATTTTATTCCCAGAAGTAAGAGCAATATGGTAGACACAATTATGGATGTCAGACTATTCTGTAGAAACATAATGCTGAAATATATACATAAAGATAACACTCAGATTTCTTCTGACTCTAATTTTAGATTTAAGAACTTGAGTGAATTTACACCTACTAACCACCCTTTAATAGAAGCATATATGAAGCTCACAGAGGGTGATCTATATGACTACTATGAAAATGGGGCATCCAATAAACAACGTTTTAGGAATGATAATCTCACCTATGGTGAAAGACTCAGTTTGAAGAAACTGCAAAGTGATGTCAACATATCTATTAGACCAGCTGACAAGGGAGGGAAAATAGTAGTCATGGATGCGACTGACTATAAAGAACGTATGGTCACAATGCTATGTGACGATTTTTATGTTATGGTTAGCAGGCAGGATGTTGATAACACCATTAAATGTGTACATAATACCATCATGGACATATATATGGGGCATTTGATTGATAAAGATACACATGATTTTTTGATAGTCCCTCACCCTATCATACCTACCATTAATGGCCTCCCGAAAATACATAAAGATCTTTTGAACCCTCCCCTGAGACCTATAGTGTCAGGACGCAACTGGGTAACGGAGCATTTATCTGTATATGTGGAAAAACATTTGAGATATGTTTTGAATAATAATAACATGGTTTTGAAGGACTCCAGGCAGTTTTTACTTGATTTGTATACGTGTATTAAGGATTTAACAATCAATATGGACTACATTTTTGTAACATTTGATATTCAATCCTTATTTACAATGATCCAAATGATTTGGGGGTCATGTACGTCACTGAATATATGCGTAACCATGGAGATTATTCAACAGTTAAGATTGATTTGATTACCTGTTTCTTGGAATTAATACTAGAGAACAACTTGTTTATGTTCAACGAGCACATATATAGACAGAGATGCGAGCTATGGGCACACCCTGTGCCAATAGCTACGCCAACATGTTCCTAGCTCATTGGGAGGAGCAATATCTGTTTAAGGTAGACCTGTTCATAAAACATGTTGTTTTCTATCGTCGTTTCGTCGACGATTTGTTTATTCTATGGAAAGGCACAGTTGATGAATTAGAATTGTTCTTTATAACCCTGAATAATCTTACTACATGCCTTAAATTTACAAAGAATCACTCTCAGTATAGGATAGAATTCCTTGATATGTACATTGAAAGGCTTGATAATAACATCATCAATACAGGGTATTTCGGAAAAACTGCTATAGTAACAACTTATTGTATAGATCAAGCATGCACCCCCCACACGTGTTTAGAAATATTATGAGTGGCCAGGCCATCAGGGCATCTAGACTCAATCCTATGGAACACGGTTTTGAGATTGAACTATCTAACCTTAATGATAGATTAATGCAACGAGGTTATAGCAGGAATGAGGTTAGTAGACACATGAAGGATGCAATAGATCTAAGGCTAACCAGAGGCTTACCCTACTTTGGGCCACAAGAGCCCCCAGTTGAACAGGGATTAAATATTGTGTTACCACAGTCCATTAAATTTACTACACAGTTCACAGCAGACAATTTTCAACTCAGAGAGATAATGCATAAACACTGGGACATATTGTTGGTTGATGATGACCTAAAAGCAATAGTGGGCAACTATCCAAAGTTTTTATACAGAAATAATAAGAATCTGAAGAGGAAGCTCTGTTATACTAATACTGTTCAACCAGAAAAGAATAATGGCTACACTAGACCTTGTGGACGCTGCAACTTCTGCAGTTATATAGATAGTACTTCACACTTCTTTCACCCGGACTTGAGAAAGACTTTCATAACCTCTGCTGAAGCGGATTGTAAGACACCGCACATAGTCTACTTAGCTATATGCCAGATGTGTTCCTCTTTCTATGTAGGAAAGACCAACCGACCTTTCAGAGATCGAATAAGAGAACACGTCTATCATATTAGGAAAGGTTCAATACATAATGCCTTAGCTAAACATGTACTAATGACAGACACCTCACATACATTCAGTTTTAGAGCCCTTGAAGTGATATATCCGAACCCTAGGGGTGGTGACATCCACACGTTTACAGAAGGCAGGGAAAATGAATGGATACTTCTCTTGAAAGCTGATAAAGGTCTAGGCCTCAACGAGAGAGCAAGCTTAAAACCGAAATTGAGACAAAGGAGGAATATAAGATAGAACACAGTTTTTATACATATATATTCATATTTTTTTATATATATATATATTCCTATGTAGAGAGAGGTATATATTTTTATACAAAGAGATGGGCACATTGTATTATGTTTTTAGCTGAAGAGCTTTTGAGTATAGATCTATGTATGTACTTTTATGTTTTTTGTGGATGTTTAAATATGAATTTTATAACATGAGTAATGCCCAGAGTACAATAGTTTAGAGTATCTTTGTAGGTATGAACACATATACATTTTTCAGCATGTGTACACATATATTGAATATTTATATATATAGTGCACCATGACTGATTTTTTATAAGTTTTTTATAAGTTCTTTGATATATATATTTTTAATGATATTTCTAATGATATTGTATTAATGATCTTTTATCATATTTATATATATACATATATATTTTTTCTTGTTTATATATTTTCATGCTTATGATTTACGTTCAGGCATATATGTGGCTACTTGTTATATATAAATTTTTGATATGAATTTTCAAATTCAATGTTGTGATGTTTTAAACTCAGAAGTTCCACTATTTACTGTTTTTATAACAAAAGGAAAACAGATTCATATATTATTAATTTTCTAAGAAGCTTAAATATTATATTTCATTTAACTACATCTTTTGTCTGCATTATAAGCACTGAAATGTATGTTGAAATGTATTCTATTGTAGCACACATACTTAAATTCTGCATGAGCTTTGAATTTTAATGTCAAACAGGGATATTTCTTTAAGAACAGAAGTGTAATTACTGCTAATTAATGACAGAAGGTATATAAGCTCTGCATTTTCTAAGGAACATTGTCATAGATCTGAAGAAGCTGTGTGTTAAAGCTCATCTTTTATTTATTAAACAGTTTATTGGTATTTTACCTAACTGTTTTGATTCGTTTGTTGGACTGTATCGTAGCTGAATTGGACCTGCTTACTCTGGGGTTTCTGACTGCTTTACTGATTAAAAAAAATATATTATTATTGATAGAATATACATCCTTCACACAGTACTGGAAAGTTTTTAACTGGAAATGCTTGCACAGAGCATTGTTAACCCCAGACAGAATTAGCAAAATTAATTATTCCATTAAAGGAAGATGTTGGAGATGTGAGCAAGTATTCAATGCAGACTGGAACCATATTTTCTTTGATTGTGTTAAAATTAAGCCATTTTGGAATGGTATTAATAACTTTTTACAAGTTTTATTTAATGAATCATTTTATTTAACTAAAACTCTTGCATTATTAAATGTAAACGAAGGTTCTCAGTTGAATAGGTCAAACATGTATCTTGTATGGACTATAATTGCAATCTCAAAAAAGTGTATAAAAAGAAGACAGAATGCAAATACAATACCAACCTTGGAAGACTTCTACAGCCTACTGAAGACCACAGCATTACTGGAAACTAAAATTAAAGAACTAAGATAGTACCCAAAGCCATTTATCAACAATCCTTGGGAAAAAGTTTTATCTCTGATTGTCACCATACAATGACTGATTAGACACTCTGATAACAAATTGGATATACTTATACAGTAATTGTACATATTAGATTTGTTATAGTGGCAGGCTAATGTAAATAGTGTAAATAGTTAATTTAGATGATATCTATAAATATTATGGAATGTATTCAATTATATTTGAAAATAAAATAAAGAACTAAGATAGTATCCAAAGCCATTTATCTCTAAAGCTTGCTAGATTTTAATGCCTGTTAGAATTCCTGCATAGACAGTAACTGCAGTCGGGGGTAGTCTCATTCATTGATATTCTGTTACTGCCTATTTAAGTGGTACATTTTGGAATATTTCTGCTTAAAACCTGAGCTTTGTCCGGCTAAGATCTAGCTGTATTCAACTGGACATATAAGAGAATTTAAGTACCTTTTATCTGCACTTTTTTCAAATAATACATCATTTTAATTGATTTATTTGTGTTGCATTGAATATTAACTGAACTGGAAGTTTTGACTCTGTTTTTTCAGCTAGTTCACCACCCACCCTCCCTGGTTTTGTTTTGGTGTCAATCTTGGTGGCTTTGAAACTGCCCGCCCCTCTTGTAAATTTGTGTTTGGATACTCCTTCTGGGCCCATCTCATTTGCTCACTCAACTGAGTGCAGTGAGATCATAGTCTGATTTCAGGCACTCCTAATGTGTACAAAGACAGCATCTGGGGAAAAAAAATTAAGCTTGTTTCCTGCCTTTCCTCTAAGTGGTCTAGACTGTTTGTAGGCTTCTGAGCCCCCAAGCCTTTCTGTGTTGGAGGGAAGCCTTTTTGTTTCTTAGACCTAGCAAGTTTTCTAGTTTCAGTACTCAAATCTGTTTCTTTGAACTCAGCACTTGTTCAGAACTCATTGTAAGCGCTAAATGAGCTGCAAATTACTACAGCATTCAACTTTCCTCACTTGTCTAGAGGAAAGCAGTTTTTAGTACTTAATAAATAAGCACCTATCCAGGTATGTCTAAGGGACAGCTACCGGTGAATTCTCCTGTCTACCTGATGAATCTGGGCATCTTGGGGCAATGCAGCAATTGCCTCATGTGCAGAGACAACCCTCTCCTCCTACCACCCAACACTACAACCTGTGAGAGATGCACTTATATAGCCAAACTGGAAGCAAAGCTCTCTTCACTCAAGACTGGACTAGACAGTCAAGAGGAGAAGGTAAACATTTGCACCACACCACACTCATCACATAGTCCCTCAAAACCTACACCACCAAAACACACACATAGAAACACAAAACACACACCTACATTTGTAGAGGCTCTCAATAAAAATCTGCCCATGCATCAGGGACCTCCAAAGCAGAAACACAAGCAAACTCCACTCCCCCCAACACAACACAACACAAATGACACATATCCCACAAATTCAGTGTGTCACTCAACCACAGCCCATAAGGCATAACAATGTACCCAACACTCTATTCATAGGTGACTCTATAGTCAGGGACACTGATGTTCCACTTACCAGGCTAAACAAGGAGAAAGTTACTGTCAGCTGCCTGTCAGGTGCCAGGATCTGCCACATAATGCATGCACTCAGGTCACTCCACAACAAGTACAAATATGACACTGTCATTGTCCATGTTGGTGAGAATGACCTGAGATGTACCTCCCTGGACTACATGAAAAGAGACATGGAGGAGCTCTCTGATCTTGTAGCCCAGGCAGGTATGACCCTAGCCCTGTGAAGCATCCTGCCATCACCCAGAATGATATCACAGTACAAGGACAAAATGATTGACTTCAACAATTGGCTAAGCATCTGGTGTCATTCTAAGGGGATCCAGTATTTGTCTGCCTGGGACGACATGATCAACAGACCACGATGCTTTGCCAGAGATGGCCTGCACCTGTCGCCCTTGGGATTCCGGATACTGGCTAAGGCTCTTGCCATCCCTATAGTGCCTTTTTTAGGCAATGTTCAAATGACAAATTCACCACCATAACAGGTACAAGCAAGCAAAATCTGAGGGTAATGCTACTCAATGTTAGAAGTCTAAACCTCAAAATGCACTCACTCGAGGCACTCCTTAAAATGGAGAACATCGACATCTGTACATTGACAGAAACCTGGTTCAAAGCTCCAGAGAGCACCCCTGCATTACCAGGCTATATTTCATACCACACCTTTCGGCCACCTAACCCAGAATGAAGCACTAAAGGTGGAGGCGTGTCCATATTCATTAAGGATATCCGCACCTCCAGGCTAGTTGTGCAGCATAATGCATCCGAGATTATCCAAATGCAACTAACTCTGGGCAAGACCGCAATCCAAATTGTAGCTTGCTACAGACCCCCCCACCATGCCCCAGGATTCCCACTCCTCATTTCTTGATACACTGGAAAGTATTAGGGTGCAACCCAACACCCTAATAATGGGCGATTTCAACTACCCCACCATTAACTGGGAAAACTACTCATGTACCAACTCTTTTGCTCAACGTTTCCTGGAATTCATAAATTCCAATGCCTTGGATCAACATATTCACACCCCCACCAGGGGCAGCAATATCCTAGACCTGGTCATTACCAACATGGGTAACCAGTGTTCCTCACCAGAGGTCAATTCCTCGTTGATCAGATCTGACCACAAGCTAATCACCCTAGACATCCACATCCCACCCCCACCCCCAATTAGGGAAACCACCGTAAAAAACTTCTCCAAAGCCAACTTCACACTTCTTAAGACAGAAGTGGCAAACTTCATGACACCGATGCAGACAGGGAATAGAGGTACAACTGCTGAATCCTACACAAATGCACTTTATAAGCACTTATACGAGTGCATGGATCATGCTATCCCTAATAGAACCAAGATGCTATCCTCCAAAAAAGGGAAGCCAATCTGGTGGTCCTCTGCCATAAACAAACTCTACAACAGAAGAAAGAAACTGTTGCAAAAAAGAGTAAAATCCCATGACTGGAGGAACTCCCTGGTCAACCTCAGTAAGAAGCTGATATCCCTCATAAAATCCTCCAAAGCTAGTTATGAAAACAAAATTGCCACTGACTCTAAAGACAACCACAAAGCATTCTATAGCTATGTTAAGAATCTCAATGGCAACACTCAGATCTGCTCTGAGTTATGGCACTAAATATACAGAACCAATTGATATTGCCAACATCCTGGCAGATAGGTTCAATGCTAACTTTACCCTGCCTCACCCCCTAGAGGGCCCATCTCTAGACCGGAAGAATGCAAAGTTCCTGCAATCATGGCTGCACAGATAAAAAACACATGCTCCAAAGCCAAGAACACAGCATCCATTGGACCTGACAATATCCCAGGCTGTGTTCTACATGAACTACAGAATGGACTGGCACCCTACCTAAGTACCATGTTCAATCATAGCTTCACCTCAGGCTTTGTGCCCACTGAATGGTGCACCATGATGGTTATCCCACTCCACAAAGGGGGAGACAACATGGACCCCGGGATCTACCGCCCCATTAGCCTCATGAGCCTGGTCTGCAAGGCCATGGAATGTATCATCATGGAACTCATAAACAAAGACATTGGTAATCTCCAGACTCTGGATCCTACCCAGTTTGGGTTTGTAAAAGGCAGATCATGTCTCCTAAACCTGATTGACTTCTTTGAAGTAGTCACCAAAGTCATAGATGAGGGTATAGTGGTTCACACAGCTTATCTAGATCATGCCAAGGCTTTCGTCACCATCCCCCACTCTGGAGTTATAGATAAGCTCACTAAACTAGGTATAAATCCCTATGTTGCAAGATGGGTTGTCAACTGGCTCATGGACAGAACCCACACTGTGAAAGTAGCAGACTCCAAATCCGACTTCAGACCAGTGACAAGTGGAGTACCACAGAGTTCAGTCCTGGGTCCTCTCCTGTTTGGTATCAACTTCTCTGAAGTACAGGCTAACACAGAAGGTCTTTGGCTAACATAGTTTGCAGATGACTGCAAACTAGGAGCCATAATCAAAACTCTTAGCAATGTGAGACTGATGCCTGGTGTCAAAGCCATGGACTGAAGCTCAATGCCAAAAAGTGTATCGTCATCCCCTTTGGTAAAAACTCTGTACCAATGAACTACCACATAAGTGGTAGTCTACTTAATGCCGAAAGTGTGATAAAAGACCTTGGGACACAGGCAGACAATAGTGTCTCCTTTGATAATCATATCACCACAGTGGTCAGAAAATCCTTCTATGTGGTTCACCTCATCACAAAAGGTTTCTCATCCAGAAAATTAGAGGCCATTGTTCCCCTCTACTCTTCACTCATTAGACCCATTATATAGTACAATGCCCCTTTTGGTATGTACCTCACAAGACATCTAAAACAACTGGCAAGGCCACAGAAATACCTCACAAAGAGGATTGCTGGCCTCAAACAGATGCCCTACACAGGCCGTCTCTAAAAACTCCAGATTTACTCCGTCATATATCGCCTACTCAAAGGCGATTTCTGCCTCACATACAAAGCTATGTCAAACCCAGAGCTGTTGGACATGCTCCACTTAAAGAAATTCCAATCCCACTGAGCTACATGCTCTAGGGACCTAAACCTTGTCACCACAATAAACAGAACATGCTGGAGGGATAGATTCCTGTCCCAGAGACTTCCCCTACTATGGAACAGACTACCTATCTATGTCAAACAGAGCTCCTCATTAGCACTCTTCAAGAAAACTCTTGATGATTGGATGGGAAATAGGAAATTCACCCCAGGGATCACTTCTGTGGCTCTGCTCAACAAGGGCACAGGAAAATTATTTTCTTGGGTGGCGAAAGCCAGGGTAACTTTTTGGCTAGGCTTATATAGGCCCTAGGGCTAATAGCCTAGTACATACCTATGAACCTATAAAAAAAATATTTGAAAAAAAAATCCTTTACATCCACAGAAACTTGCCTAGATAATTCACAACTCTTCTTACTCTTCTTAATCTCCAAAAACAAAATTTCTATTTTCACCCCAAACACATTCTCCCAAAGCAAAACTCTTGTCAAAGTCATTAAATAACACCCTGATTCAACAGGTCCCTAACATCAAAATCTTAGGAGTCACAATTGATGACGACATGAAATTTCACCTACAGTTACAAACTGTTATTAAAAAAACACCAAAAGCTCATCCACTTGTGTAGAACAAACCCTATCTAATAGACAGAACTAAAGAAATCATAGCTAAAGCCTACCTCCTACCTACCCTACTATAAGCCTAACCACTCTTTACTAACCTAGAAACATCCACACAAAGTTGGAACAATGCTTCAATAAAATAGCTTGTTTGCTGCAAGTTGCCCCTTTAGAACTCATCACTGTTCTACCCTTAAATAACTAAATTGCACCAAACTCTCACTTCACCTCCACTATAGCCAGCTACTACTAGCTTATACTGTAACATACTTCCCTGATAAGTATCCAGCACTAAAAGGAATGCTTCAACAGTACCAACCTACCAAAGCTCTTCGATCTAAATACAAACTCCTCCTTTACATCACTAAAGCCCAAAATGCAACATGAGTCTTGTTATGGTCAAATTCTGCAGCTATCCTCTGGAATGCCCTCCCACATGCTCTCAGGCTTCTTGGAAACTAACCAGCACTCAAAACACACCTAAAAAAAAAACACCTCTCAAAGTCCTGGCTCTGTAGCTGTGCATCTACAGGATAAGTATAACAACATTTCTTTCCTCCTCCTTTTCTACTATATCTCTGCTCTCCTCCACTCTCTTACCAGATATCACGCTGTCTTCACTCACCTCACCTTCTATCTATGCCTCTCTCAACTCTTTTTCCACTCACTTCATTTATATCTCATGCTTTCCACCCTTTGTAAATAGCTCAGTACTCTGTATTGTGACATCTATCCTATTGCATAGTTATTTAACTATATCTGTATAGAATATAATTAGTATAAGAAGCCTTACTACTGTATGTGTAGTCACAACCTTATTGATTTTGACATTGTAAAATTTATTTTAATTGCATTCTGTCCGACATTGTTGGTATTGTATAACGTAAAACATTTTGTTTGTACTGCATGTACTGGTGCTTTTCTCCCTGGGCCTCCGCTGAAAAGGGGCCTTTGTGCCAGCCAGACTTCCCCGATTAACAACTGTAAAATAGATAAATTAATTTCAGATGATTTATTCACATCTAGCAGAAGCCTTCACATTGGAAACTATTTTTTTCAAAGAAGCACTTTGATGCTCGAACTAAAATTTAAGAAAAACTTTAGAAATGTTTTAACTAAACCTTACTGGAAGATGTTGAGTTTGTTCTTGCACTGTTATTTAGTTAATTCCTTCATAAAGATGAACTAAAATTAAAAAAATTAGCATCAAAATGTATACTTAGTCTGAGAAGCAGTTGCTTTATTATACTTGTCTGTGTGAATGTGCATGTGTGTGTGTGTGTGTGTGTGTGTGTGTGTGTGTGTGTGTGTGTGTGTGTGTGTGTGTGTGTGTGTGTGTGTGTGTGTGTAAGCAAAACAAATGTCATGAAAACAGTTAGAAATTCAGCTGCAGTATCCTTATATCCATCTCCATATTACCTGTTCAAGGAAGTAAAAATATTCAAAGTAACATTTGCACATTATCAGGTAGTAATACATTTACTTTTTTGGATGGCCTCTATAATGTTAAAATCAAGTAAATAGGGTTATCTGCATTATTTGTTGTAAACTTAATCTTTCACATTCATGATTTCCAAAAAGGAAGAAAAAGTTATTTTCCTTTCGTGTGTTTCTCAAGACCTACGCAATTGCTGTAATAATAACTCTAACTATGTAAGCAGTGAGTAACTGTTATTGACAGGGAGGAATAAACTATGTTAAATGTTTTAATTTATGAAATATCTGACACATGGGCTTGAAAGGTGCTGTATCCCAGTAACATTCTGCTCTTCAGTTAGTTAACAACAATCTTATTAAATTGGAAGTTTGATTTCTTAGATGGATCAGTGCACCACATATTTTTATTTTCATTTTTAATTGTTTACAAACGTTCAGATTCCAACATGCCATACTAATGATATGTATAAAATTGCAAAGAGTATGAATAAAATATTTGATTTCGAAACAGTTTTTGTTTCCAGTTGGTGATTTTGCATGAAGAGAGGCCACACACAGGGTGAGGGTGATTCAAAGACATACTGAGCATGAGTACGAAAACCTGAGCATGACCGTGGAAAAAAATCCTCAACCTGGAAATGGGTAAATGGCTGTGTAATAACATGGTAATGAGCAACTTTATTAAAATGAGGGCAACAATCAATAAATTTGATGGTAAGCAACATGATTGAGAGCTTCAGAAATGCATGTATTTCTCAGGGAAAGATGCTAACTCCAGACTTGTTGACCACAGCTAAAATGTGATGTTACAAGAGACAGACCAGGGAAAATATGTATGAGGTAGTTGCTAGACTAGCAAATGTGTGCATTTATGAGGGCATTATTACTGATATCATAGTCATCCATCCATGCCCATCATATCATGACCTGAATGGCACTGAAATTGTGAGCTGCTACCATGTGGACAGAGACATCATGCAGGAGATGGTTGAGATGTGTCACCCTCATATGCAGGCACATGGGATGCATGGAGTACCTGGCCTTCTGAACACCAGGTATTTGAACCTTTGTGAATACTAGCTACAGGGGGCATGGTGAGTGTATCCCAGGTATCTGTCTCAAAGATACTTCACCAGGTGGTCATTGTCATGCTACAGCATGTGGAATATATGTGGTTCCCAAGTAACAAAGATGAGAGTATCAACACCATGTGGTCTTTTTTGTGACATAACTCATTTCTGTGAGGTACTGGGGGCCATAGATTACAGTCACATCATAATAAAGAGCCCATCTTTGGAACAGGACAGGTATACTAACTCTAAGGGGTTTCACTATATTAAAAGCCAGGTGATCAGTAATACACAAAATATCATATGCAATATGTTGGCAGGCTACCCAGGATCTTGCCCGAGACTCCCCTATGTGACACACATGTGACCTATACCACTGGTTTGTGCAGGATGATTTTAACCAGCGATATCTTATTGGTGATGCTGGATTTGCCCTGGAACCATGCTTAAGAACACCAAATAGAAATTTCCAGACCATGACAGAAAATAGCTACAACAATGCCTTGTCACAGACTTTTGAATATGTGACTGGCTTAGTAAAGATCAATTTCCACTAACCTGATGTATCTGGTGGTGTACTGCAGTATGATCTTGCCAGCTGCAGTAATATATTTGCAGTCTGTGCAGTGTTACATAACATCATTAAAAGTGGGCAGTTACTGCAGGGCAGATTCATTCAGAATGAGAAGGTCCCAGAATAATAACATGTATATATTGGTTACACACTCAAGCAGAAAAAGGATACAGGGCAGAGCACAGTTATCATCTTATGCACAGATGGGGAAGGACACAGTGGCAGATTTCATCAGGAGCATTGTGTGTGTAGTGATGTGTCTGGAGAGTATTTTTGCCGAATGTGTCAGACCTGCATAAATGGGTTTGGAGACTTGGAAAGACAGGTCAGGGAGTATTTTCTGTTTCCACTGCTGTGTGAGTGTGTGTGGTGGGGAGCTGTTCATCTGTCTAAAGGAGTGCATACTAGAACACAACCCCAGCACATGTTGCAGCACTATGCCAGGCTCTTGAGGACAGATCCAGGGTAGTAAGAAGAGATCTATGAGCAGACTGTGTGCATCTCAAACCATGGAATCTACATCTCCTAGATAGACACAGGCACAATCCACACCAGGTTGAGATGAAAGAGTGCTTCATTCCTGTGGTTACTCGTGTTTTAGCTGGATTTGGCATGAACACCTTACCCACATGTATGGCCACATTGCAACATATTTCCATCAACACTGGATGGTGGAGTGGTGCTGGTGGCACTACATGTGCCCAACCATGGCCTCCATCTCCCATGGAAAACATTTTAACTGGAAGCAGAGGATATCCAATCACAGGAAGTGTATTGGTCATGATGTGTGGCCATACAAGGGGCACCTGTTACACATAGACATGCTACTCTACATGTCCATGATGTTGCATATGTGGCCCATGCACTCCTTCAAGTTGTTACCCAAGCCAGATGTGATGATATGAGCTATTGCCAGTTATGTCATGAGAAGCAGGGTAGTGGATGTGTAACATATGCCAGCAGAGCTAGCTGAAAATTTGTAAAGAATTAGATGTCATTTGTATATCAAACTGATTTGTACAGATGTTTTTGTTGAAAATGTATTTGTGTAGTTAGTTGTGTTAAAAATGTAGTCCACAGGAATAAAGCAAATAAGTTAAGAACTAAGACCAGTGTAATTTCTTCCAAGGAGCAATTTTATTGAATGGTTGAGCGCTTTCAGAAATGGATATATGAACATGTTCTTGATATTAGGAATAAAAAAACTACAAATGCAGAAAAGAGTGCAACATATAATTTTTTTTTTAATTATTGAACAAGTTAAAAAGGATGTACAAGGGTGGATTATTGATGAACATCTGGAGAAAAAAGAATTGATATGGCAAGTGTTATTAAATGCTTGCAAATTACCTTGTTCTGTTACTGCTTTACTAAAACTAAAATTTTTATGGTGTCTAATCAATGTTTTAATTCTGTTGGTTTTTAGAGGTGCATGTGACAAGTTAAAGTGGGGTATATATGGGTGTGTTTTGTATTGAATAATTCTTCTGAAGAAGTTTTTTATGAAAGCGCTCAACCATTCAATAAAATTGCTCCTTGGAAGACGTTACACTGGTTTTAATTCTGTGTTAAAAATGTATCAACAGTGGACTGTACTGTAACTGAATTTTATATATATATATATATATATATATATATATATATATATATATATATATATATATATATATATGTTAACATAGAATACTAGAAGAAAAAAGGTTAAGCTCAGCTCCAACTAACTTTGAAAAATAGATTGAAATTAAATTACCTGGTAGGCCATAAAGATTGTATCTTACAGTTCTGAATGTAGCCAGAGACAAAAAAGTCTGTACTCGGAAGCTTTCTGTGTTGACGGTGGGGTGAACTAATTGCTACTCTGAAAGGGTAGAGGTTTGGAATTATTTTATTACTTCCAGAAGCTGAAACAGATCTGAGCAACACTCTATGTGTGAGTATTCTGATTCATAGTTGATAGTTGATTCATATTATTGACACATTTGTGCTAAATCCTGTCAGTGTCTAGCAATGGGATAGCATGAGAACCAAAAGTCAGATGACTAGATGTATGTGATGTCATTAAGTAATCTAAGTCAAAAATGATGTTTTAATGCTAGCTGAGACTGAAGTCTTATGGCGCTCTGTTTTTGGAACCTAACAAAGAAGGACCCCTCACCTACTTCATCTTGCCTCATTCTAGTGAGTAATCAGGGAATCGTAATCCTTTAGATCAGTCATGAAAATATAGAGAGATTAGTTAAGTATGTTTTTTCTTTATCTGTGTGAACCTATTCATGTGTGTTATTTTAACATTTCCTGTGATTGAAACTCTGGTGTTTATTGTAAATATTTAGTATTTTCATCATTTCTTATTTATTATTAAACATATTAAAACTTTTCATTGTGTCTGGTCTTTTAGAGAATATTTTAATTTCTGAGATTACTTATATATATTTGGTGACAACTCTGGCAGCTCCTGAAAGCCTTGCTCTTGGTCAGACTACCATTTGCATGAATATTAATTTCACTCAGTATAATTAGGTACCCTTATAAGAGCCTTAATGTAGCTGGCTATGGAGTGTCTGGTGGCAGTAATTACCCTATAGTCTGGGCAGAAAGGGCATAGCTAGTAAATCTGTGCCAGTATTTCCCAGGTGTGTGTGTGTGTGTGTGTGTGTGTGTGTGTGTGTGTGTGTGTGTGTGTGTGTGTGTGTGTGTGTGTGAATATCAAATCCCAAAGAGTATGTGTGTCAGCTGCCTGGAGCAGGAATACAAAGCACTGGTTTCACAAAGATAGTGCTGGATGACTTGGCTTGGACACTCAGCCGAGGACTCAGCTCTATAGCTGTGCCAGTGGAGAGTCTTACAGGGGACCTGGAGGGAGACAGAGAGAGAAATCCAGACCTCAGATGGAGTGTGTTCCCTGTGTGCTCCTAAGGAAAACTGTGCTTGATGTAGAGAGCGGCATCTGGAAATATTGTATCTATATTTTTATTCCAAGTATAATTGTCCCTCTCCAGTGTCAGTGGTGAGGATTCAGGCTCCTTGATTACTGACTCACAGGGGACATCACACCACATACTATCCGTATAATCTCAGCAATGCCTGTGTTGGTGTCTGGTTGCCTCTGTGTTATGGCCTGCACAAACACTGGGTAGCAGCCATAAACACACATATCTGAAGTGGTGTAAAGTACCCATGGCACACACAGACACCAGCACACCAATACACCAATGTCCTTGTCTCAGTCCATAGAACTTGTGGCAACTATTGTTGGTTGGGCTGGAGGTGATGATTTCACTCCCCAGGTAAATCTGCCTACTGTGTACTATCTTGGGTCTGTGGGGATAGGCTGTACAGACACAGAAGTTGTGCCCATGGAATGAGATAGACATGTGGCCATCACATTATTTGTGTGTAACGCTGACACTGTGAGTCCTTACCATGCTGTGATTTTGATGCCAGCAGCATCAGGATGGGTCGGTTCCCTGATATCAGGCAGCTGTATATCCACAGTGGAGGACCCTCATAACACAGCACCTATGAAAACACAAAAATAAATCACCAAAAAATAGTAGTACAGAAATTAACAGGTAACATACTTTTTACCAGTAGCCTTTGAACATGAATCCCAGATGTTCCTACAAAATTAAATAGGTATAGTTGTTACTTTCACTAAATTGCACTTTGAAATAGAATGGCAGATAGCTGTCCGTGTTAAGACTTACCCACCTGTGGTATCACCAATAAGTATGTGTGGCGGCCTACTCATCTGTGTACTGATATCTGGCACTTCACAATGGATTATGGAACTATCTAGGTCCATATACAGAGATGACAGATACTCCTCTAATTCTGTTAGTGGTGGTCACTAAGCAGACCTCCCATGTCTCCTCATGTTTCTATGTCATTTAGGTTGCCCGGTCTTTGGCTGTACTGATTATGGCAGTGGTCTATCATCATCTGATTTTTTTGGCCAACAACAGCATTTTTGTCATTAATGACATCCCACCAAGCACAATCACAGAAGGGCTGGTCAGATTTCTCATGGCTGATCATCTGCCAGAAGTGGACATGTACTCTCATTCTCTAAATGGAAGAATTTGCATTGTCTTTGCCCTCCATGCTGTGACAGTTATCCAAAATGAAAAGGAAATCCATCTGCTAGAAATGTTTTGGCCCTACCTGACATATCCCAACACAACATCAAAGCTCATGTGGCAGGCATGGCAAGAACCATATGACATTATCATTTGTATGGGTGGACACTCATGCATCATTGTGTCATATATGGAAAGGTGTGCTGTACGCATAGGCTAATGTGTTATACAACAGACACATGTCACCATGTACCCTGGAGGATGACACAGCATGCACCAATGGCATTATGTGGGGGTTGCTCCTTGTTTCATTAGGTGCATAGCCCCATACCCAAAATATATGCCTACAAATTGTATGCCAACATCCCTTTCAATGGGTTCATGGTGCATAGGTCTTACCAGTCTCAACCAGCCACCCCATAAAAACACATAGAGATAAAACAGAATACAGACGATATATAATGGCCTGTCACAGTATTCCACGCATAAGGAGCATAACTGAGACAGCATACCCTTGATCCATATGTCTATCAACCCGCACAGAAGTAAATTTTTTATCAATACAGTAAAGTACACTAAGCACACATCAAGCACCTCTACCAAGACCACAACAAATTTGTTGATATCACAGATGATTGAATAATATATTCAGAACATGTTGGTTGGGGTGGTAGGAAGTAAGCTATGTAAGAGTGCAAATAAAAATGATTTGGGGCCTACATGTCAGCTGCATAATGCTCTACAGTGTATACTGTTCCTCTCACAGGGCTATCTGTTCTCCCACTCACCCCTGAATGGCAAATGCACAATCCACCGTACTAACTACTCACAGCAGCCTGTAATATATGTCGTGTATGATGCCCGGGGTGCCCCACATAGTAATATCTATAGCATGTAAATTCTGCATCATGCAATATCTGCATCATGCAAATTTCCACACACACCCACAAACATCATTTAAGTCACTCCTATTGCATCTTCTGTTGAAATCTGCTAACTTTATACCCGCAGACATCTGTTATATTGTTAAACATTGAACAGTCTGTGCTTGGCCTACAGATATGCATGGACTTTATTAAGACAAACAGCAATCCTAAATGCATTGCAAGTCAGTCTGCCACCTCATAATAACTCACCATTTAAACTATCATGGCAGAAGGTGCTGACTCAAGTTAGCAGTCTCCCTCATAGTTGCAGCGTTGGTGCACCTTTAAGTAGTAATGTAAACAATCGCTACAAATGTATACTGTCAATGACATCCTGAGTCACCATTAAAGGGCATGGCTATCAAATAATACCGACACTTTCCCAAAACACCTTTCAAACAAATCCAAACTTAAAAACTCCTACATTTCAAGATCTTCAACAGCTTCATTTGTTGCTCATCTGCAATTCTCTGCCGCACGATGATGCCCATGATGGATGCAGGAAATTACATCATGCAATTTGAAATTTCTACTGTAGCAATCATGCTAATGATAGACAAATGCCAAGATTACACATTTCCTTATTGTGCAGATGACAAATGCCCACATGAAGAGGGTTGCTCATTTAGGTGACCTCTCATGAGCCCCTGCAAAGTACATCGAGCGTGGGTGGGCAGATCACTGACCCCTGTGGAGATGTTGAAAAACCATGTTTAATTCTGTATCCTAGGAAGGAGCTAAAGAGCAAAATTTGCTATCACAGGCAATATTCTGGTACTCCACATGAAGGCTGTTTGCTGAAGTATTGGGGAAAATAAAAAGGTTTTCTTTGGCATTTTGCTTAATTTCTCATGAATTTTTATTAATTTGTGGCATATATCCTGCAGATATTATACACTGTCTGTGCTGATGTTCATACATTTGTATGTTAATTAATAGTGGTGCTGTGACTGGTCTCACTAAATAGCTGCCCATTGTAGCATCATGAACTGACAGAATCAATAAGTGTGACCATGAGAAGGCTACTGTAGTCCTTTGGAATGCAACCTCATGAATGGTCATTGCCTCCAAGGGCAGTGTTCATGTCAGGGCTCCCATGTGATGCAGCAAAGAAAGTAAAATCTTTCTATACCTGCTGAATAGAGACCACAAGCAGTGCCTGATGGGTACTTATGTAAAGTCCACAATACAAATGTCTTAAACAGCCTTGTATTTTCTGACACCATGGTCATTACCCTGCTCTGGTAAGCAATGTTACCACCACTATGACCTGTGGAGGCACCATCCTAACCTTCTTATCTAGAAGAGGTCAGAGCAAGGGCACCCTGAGATGTATTGCAGGTATTTTTAATAGTTCATTGTCCTTTATTTTGTCTTGTAAGTTATATATGCTTGTATTGGACTTCTCATTTAGGATTTCTTTATTTTTTCTCATTCCTTACCAGTTTAAGAGGAAGACTCAGAGTGAATGGAGTGGGTCTCCAGGTGACAAGATGTGGTTTTACAACATATTAGGTAGTATTCATTAATATAACAGCCAGGTATGTGGGCATGTTGCCAGTGTGTGTAACTGTAGAAATGGTATGCTTGTAGAGATATGGACTGCCTGTAGATATGAAGTGAGGATTGCAGTGACAGGTTTTATAGCAATTGTATATATATAACTGCTTTATGACATAGCATCTGTTAGGAAAGGGTTCTTCACACAAACACAAGCAGGACACATGGCACATGCATAGATTACACAGGTATTTGCTCATACTGGGCCCACCTGCCCTTCAGTAGGTCATCTATTGATTAGTGGCCTGACAAGCATTGTCTCATGCATCACCTCTGCAAACTGCCTAAGTCAAGGTTCTTATTTTTTTTTTTGATGGAGGCACGGTGGTTGTGTAATGGGTGAGGGGAGACAAGTGGACAAGTGTGGGTGTTTGTCATGAATGGGTAATTACTGCAGGTCACATTTTTTTTAAATATGTGTGTGGAGGGGGTAAGTAGCAGTTTTTGGGTGTTGTGCTGTGTTATGGCCACATATTGATTGGTGGAGGAGTTCCCACTGACAAACAGATTTCAATGTCGATCATACTTTTTCCATACATACCAATCTTTGTATTCATATGACCTTGTTATGTGGGCTGCTGGATACATGTTCCCTGTACAGTGCGTTTAGCTCTCCACACAATGGGCACATCATTTGGTGCACAAGATCACCATGCCACTGCCTCGTCATAGACACCCACACACACACAGTCATTGTGACCTGTGACACTTAAGACATTCCTACACATCCTACCACAGGACCATAGGATAATGCAAGTAAGCAGGAGTTTCTGATGTGTCATTGTAGTGTAGTTACTGCTTCTTTGTTACATTTCCATGTACTGCTCTGATAGGTCATACATCACCAAACTAATAATGATGTTTTTATTCTATCTCCCTCTCAGTCTCTTTGCTGTTATCCTTTTTTTTCTATTTTGTTTGGCTTCTGTTGTTTTATTTCTTTCCATTTATGTTTCTATCCATTTATGTTTATATTTTCCACAGCATTTGACACAGATGTCTCAATGGTGTGGCCCAGGTTCCCACAAGTTGCATCTAACACTGTATGTTTGTATTGGATTAACATTATTAATATTTTAACAACTTGTTCATCAATGGTTGATGAATATGTATTTGTCATGAGTTGAACTTTTAAGATGGTTCATCAACATCTGTATTTGTCACAAGAAAACTAGATACACATTAATGCATAAGACTGAAGTGCAATGATATCTATTAACTATCGCGCATAATGTAAGCAACTGTTGCATGTAATGTAAGTAACTATCACATGTAATAGGTTCATAGGTGTGAACTAGGCTAATGGCTCTGGAGCCTTTACAAGCCTAGCCATAGGATTACCCTGGCATCGTGCCATCCAACCTTAGTTCCTAGTGCCTCTGTCGAGTAGAGCCACTGGAGTGATCCCAGGGGTGAATTTTCTATTTCCCATCCACTCATCAAGATTTCTCTTGAAGAGGGCCAGTGAGGTGTAACTGGATAATGTATGTAACTATCGCATGTAATGTAAGTAACTATCGGGCATAATGTAAGTGACTATCGCATATGATGTGACTATCAAATATAATGTAAGTAACTATTGCATGTAATGTAACCGCACGTAATGTAAGTTACTATCTTTTCTAAATACATTTGTATCTTCAAATATTTAGGGAATCCCTGCTACAACCTAGGTTCATGTAGTTTGCAGAAATGATGCTCTAACTTCCGCACATTTTTTAAGTCATTGTACAGAAACAGGATTACGTTCACCAACTATCTACATCCTTCCCCATACTTACAACTCAAACACATGCCATTAGCATTACAGGCATTCCCCCACTGGCGGCAGAAATGTAATTGCCATTAGCTAAACATTTCAGTATACCTTATCATCTTCTGAATTTATCATTAATAAAAGATATGTATATTCTGTGATGCATAGGGATTAGGTTTAAAAAATGTATTATTCATTGCAGAGAATTTGATGTGCAATTTCCTGCTGACCCCAACAGCATAGGCAGGCATTCTGTGTCTTGTAATCTGAGTATACATTTTCTGTGTTTGTTTCATAAACATTATGACTTATGAAACCCAGGCTATGTCTAAAGATAGTTACATAAGTGAATACCTGTAACATAAAGCTATACATAGGCTGAATATAGATGGGAATAGCACTCTGAAAACAACAGTTATATGATTCTAAGGGACAGCATCTAAAAATGAAATGCACATTTGTAGTGTGCAGAGGCAACACTTTGGGAGATATGTTTAAAGTGTACTGGTGATGTTCTAAAACAAATGCAAGAAACAAATCTTTACAGTTGGATATAACCTCCTTATCATATATATAATATCAAATTCTGCAGTTGTTGATGCAAAATGTGTATTGCGTTTGCATTTTATTTTGTTGATAAAGATGACCCCCTGAATTCTTTTCCTCAGAGCTGAAAATCCCTACTATGATATAATGAAAGACAGACCTCGTAATGCTTCACCATCTAATGTATAGGGAACCACACTTCCTTGCTAAACACATCAATAGTAGTTTTTTAATTCCTAGAAAGAAAAACTGTCAGCAAGTTCTTGCAGGTAGACTATCTCCCATTAAAAATTAACATGTTATTATAAAGTAGTGAAACTTCCATGTAAGTCATAAGCTGCTCCTCCTCTAAAGAGGTAAGTGTGTTTTACTTACTCTTAATTCTTTGCAGCTGTATGCAAATTATTGCTCAATACCTACCATGACATCATTTCATGGGTGTAATTATAGAGAAAAAAATGAATAAGCAGTACATTGCACTTTTTTTTTTTTAAATATTTGCAAGTTCACATGCAGAGCATAACAGGAAATTAAATTGGTAAATTAAATTAATTGTTAAACAAAGATGCTATTGAACATAACCATTATACTTTAAATATTGTATGAGATAGGGTGTAATATTAATAGATTCTGAATGTAACAAGGACATTTCCTGGCATGCTCCTGACAAAAGTAGGATGCAAAACCAAAATAAATGGAATATATTGTCTCTAAACTATGCTACTACACAGAACATGTACAACTCTTTAACGTAAGCATAGACTCTGATAATCCTTCTAAAAAGTGGAAGCAATATGCTTATCATAACATTAGATCCTTTTCATCCTGCTCCATCCAATACAACAGCTGGGCAGTGAGCTGATCTGGCCCTGCCATTGCTCCATGCCTCAAGGCCCTTTAAGGTTTCTCCCTTCCATAATTACCCTGTGATCTAAATTCAGATCTTGTTTGCTGCCTTTATAATTCATTTGGATTAACGCCTTTAGTTAAGTGCTTCACTTTATACATATATCTTCTTCTATTCTTTATGTGTTTTGGGGGGGAAAATCCACTCAATATCTTTATTTATTGACATTTGATTACCAGGAAAGTCCAACTGGGTAGAAGCTCATTTTCAGCAGAGGCCCAGAGAAAAGAGCTCCAAATTATTACAGAACATTTTAAGGACAATAATTTTACAATCTTCAAAAATAAAACAAAAATATCTGCATTTTAAATAATTATAATAAATTAGACATAAATATTAGTTAAGAATCAATACAAGCTATATAACAATCATTTAATATTTAGAGAAATTTTAGACAGTTTGTAGATAAATTAAAATTAGTCTAATTCAAACAGGAATTGCAATATGAAGTGAGGGAAAATAGACTTATGGTATATTTGAGAGAAAGTCAGGGAAGAGAATTAGATAGCAATAAGGAAGTAAGTGAAGAAGGGAGAGGAAGGAAGTATAAGGAATGAAAAGGTACTTGTTCACATTTGAGGATATAGTTTATTCTAGTTTTGAGCAAGAAAAGAGCCAGGTTTTATTTAGGAAGTCTTTCGGAGTGGTTTTGAAAGATGGGAGGGAGGGTATTGACCTGATGGATACAGGTAAGGAGCTCTAGGCCTTAGCAACGTTGCATGCCCAGCAGATTTGATAGGTTTGTAGACAGACATGAGGTTTTGGTCACTGGATCGCAATGACCAACTGGGAACATAGATGTGTCAAATGTTTTTTAGTGTTGGATGGGCAGATGGATGCTGAATAATGTTATAGGTGGTAAGAAGATGTGTATATGTTAGTCGATGGGGAAGTTCTAACCAGTTTAGGCTTTTCAGTGTTATACAGTGGTGGGTTCTGAAAGGGGTATTTGCTGCAAATTTAACAACTTTGTTTATAGTATTGTTCAAGTTTTAATTTTTGTGAGGCATGAACATTAGTAAGGATGGGAGCACCATAATGAAGTGTGAGGAGGGGATAAGTAGTGGCAAGTGTAGTTTTAGTTGCATCAGTAAGAAAGTCTTTGGCTCTGTAAAGTATCCTTAGTCTTTTGTGAGTTTTTCTTGTACAATTTTGTATATGCTGGTCGAATAGAAGCTTATCATCCACTATCACCCATAATCAGGGTTGCCACCTTTTAACAAGGGCAAAGTGGGGCATGGGGGTGTGGTCAACAGGATAGGGGTGTGGCCAACATGACACTGGCCACACCCCCACCAAGACATCACCAGAGTTGTTAAAGGAAATGCAGTATTAGTTTTGGATGCAACATTGTGACATTACAGCATACTGAAAACTCTAACCATTTAAATGAAGTGAACTATTACTGCACACACACTAATCAGTTGTAACAATAAACTTTAAAGGAATTAAAAACACACTACTCATTAAACAGACACTTGTTTTTACCACTGAACATGCCCACCTCACCCCACAAGACAAAAAAGTTAACCATATTCACTGAACCAAAAAGCAGTAAAATGAATGAGAATGCACAGTGGATACCATAGACCTAATTTAGCTTTTGACCACAGCAGTTAAGAAATGTATGGCACTAATTTACACAGCGCAATGATCTATTAATGAACATGCCCAACAGCAGCACTGGTCATAATCGGATTATAATGAGAACAGTAAATAAGTATGTTGAAGACATCACTAAAACACAAAATAAAAACTTTGCTACTTACAGATGCAAACTACCCTGTAACAACATGGTTTAGCACAATCTCAAATACATTGCATTAACTTCTGAGCATCCATCCACAAAAAAAAAAAAAATAAACGGGAAAAAAGTCCAAACATTTTAACTTAAAAATACTTCTTGCAAGAGAAGTAACAAACTACAATGTACAGCAGACTCCATGGGCTCCTTTTACCTCAAAACATAGCAATTAATCCAGCACAGCAATGCAATAAACAGGCCCAAGTAAAAGTAACACACCCATATTCACATTACAAGCAAAACAGTACATTTTAACCTTATTAAAAATGCATAATAAATTAAATGCACACATTTACAAGTATAAATGAAAACAATCTTGAAACAGCTTTGGCAAATTGGCAACGTGTACCTACTAGAATAATAAATGAATTACATTAACTGTTAACATTCTCCCTCAAAAGGTAGACTTGTACCACATAGACATGGACTTGCAGGAACAGGAAAAATTACCTAAACAGTATATTGTAACTTCCTGAAAACAGCATTATAGTGCATATTTCCATACAAAAAGTACAAACTATGCTCAAACAATTCCTATATGCATACAGACAATACCCAGAAAAAGCTACGACAATAGAAATGCATCACACTAAGTTTATATTTCACTGCCCCCCAACAGAAACAAACAACTTCTATACACAGTTCAGCCTTTTAAAAGTAATGCTTCCAAATCATACCCCCAAGCATAATAACAATTACATATACATTCAGGTTTTATATCTTTAAAAACTACTACTCAAAAATATCAAACTAACTACTACACAGATTTAAATATTGTATACTGCACCCACCATTTGCCTTTAAACATTAAAAAAATTAAACCACAATATATTCCCATTTTAAACTAGTACAAAAGTCTCAAAATAACCACTGCACAGATTTAAATACTACATACTACATCCCCATCTACCTCTAAACATTAAAAACTTAAATAAAGCACACTATTCCCATTTTAAATAACTAAAGCCACAAAATGCAATTATCTACTTACCACTCACAGTTATTGCTGGGCTGGCTGGCTCCCTTGCTGGCTTCTTTCCTGGCTGGGCTGGCTGGCTCCCTTGCTGGCTTCTTTCCTGGCTGGCTGGGCTGGCTCCCTTGCTGGCTGGGCTGGCTGGGCTGGCTCCCTTGCTGGCTGGGCAGGCTGGCTGGCTCCCTTGCTGGCTTCTTTCCTGGCTGGCTAGCTCCCTTGCTGGCTTCTTTCCTGGCTGGCTGGCTCCCTTGCTGGCTGGGCTGGCAGGCTCCCTTGCTGCTTCTTTCCTGGCTGGCTGGGCTGGCTGGCTGGGCTGGCTTCAATGCTTGCTGGGCTGGCTTCAATGCTGGCTTCAATGCTGGCTTCGGCTGGAGAAAAAAAATCAGATCTTTTGTCACAGCTGCTATAGAGCTTAGTGCTCTACAGCTGCGACCTTTATGGGGCTCTTCAGAAGAAGTTCCCACCCCCTACAATGGCTGCAGCCAATTACTGTGCTGCATTACCACCCAGACCTAGTAGAGAATCCCTCTGACTGCAGGTCCGGGTGGTGACGTAGCCGCATTGCCGTGGAAAAACCGGAAGTATTTTCGGCTTTTCCACGGCAATTTAAAAAGCGAAGCGCAAAGGGGAAAAAATGGGACTTTTAACGTCCCACGCTTGGTGAGCGCGGGAAGTGGGATGAGAGCACTCAAACCGTGAGTGTCCCGCTGACAACGGGATGGGTGGCAATCATACCCATAATAATTTGCTATGAGAAGTGACATCAATGGTTGTATTATCAAGAGATAGGACTTTAAATTTAGTTTTTTCATGAGAGATGGATTTGGGGGAAAAGTAGTAGTTTGGTCTTTTTTGGGTTGTGAAAGAAGAAAGCGAGTTGAGTGAGTTAATTTGTGAGCTTTGAGTTAAGAAGCCATGTTTCGGTGGCTGTTAAAGCTTCCTGAATAATTTTTTGGAAGTGTACCATGTTGTGAGATATGCAAATGACAGTGGAATCATCTGTGTATTGTATTAAGGTGGCCTGTTGTGTGGATGTACAGTGGTGAAACTGTTAAAGAGGAGATGACCAAGGATAGAGCCTTGTGGTACCCAGGTGGTGACTGGGAGGTTGGACAGGTAATGTTTGAACCACAAAAGGGTATGCTGGGGGAGACCTAGTGAGAACATTTGAAATAGAAGTTTGCTGTGACACACTGTGTCGAAGGCTTTAGACAAGTCTAGAAATAAGGAAGAGACTAGTTTGCTATTATCTCTAGCTTTAGTCACAGTATTTATATAGGTTAGAAGGGCTGTGCTAGTACTATGGGAAGGTCAGAAGCCATGTTTTGTAGGGGATAGGAGTTCTTCCTGCATGAGATAGTCTAGCACTTGTTTTGGAATATATTTTCCAAGTATTTTGGTGAGAGTAAATAACATTGCCATAGGCCGTAAGTTATCAATTTCCATCTTTGTGCAGATGGATAAAATGTGATTTTTTTTTTCTAGAAAGAGGGAATGTTGGATTCCTCGACTGACCTATTTATTTACTGATGCTATTTTTACGTACTTGGAAAGTCAGTAGATGAAGAAGAGCATGGTTTAAGTTTGTTTAATATGGTTTTATATAGGATGTGGGCACAGGTTTGAAAGGGGGGTGTGGTGACATGTGTTTGTTTGAGCAGGGCTAAGATTAGATGTTGAGGAATCCTTGGTTAGAGGTGCTATACTACCTATAAAATAAGAGATGAACTGTATTTCAGCTCTGAGTGGTGAGTTAATGGGAGAGAGGTTTGGGTTGAATTTTTGCCTGGGATGTACAATTTCTTTAATGGATGTCCAAAGATTTTTAGGGCTGTGTTTAGCATTATTCTCAAAGTTATTATAGTATAGTTTTTTGTCTTTGTTTGTATTTCAGTATGATTGAGAAGCATTCAGAAGTGTTCAAGATAATGAGGTGTTTTACATTTTTTGCCATTCTTTCCATGCTTTTTTTCTGTCCTGCATTAACATGCTACTGTTTTTGGATACCAAATTGCATTATTTGTTTAAGTCTGTTCCTTCTAGGAGGTGCAAAGCTATTTAGCACCCTTAGAAAAGTTGCACTGAATTCATTTATGGAATCGTCTAAGGGGAGGATTTTTAGGAAGTTTCAGTTTATAGATAATAGTGTAGTAATGAACATTTCTGGTTTAAACTTGGAAAGGTTGTGTGTTTTATAAATATGCTGTTTAATTGGATGTGTGAGATGTCTGGTTGTATAGATTGGGAGATAATCATTGAGAGAGTCTCACATTGCACCTGTGGTGATATATTTGCTAGGGTCTGATATTAGGAGCCAGTCTGATAGGGAATTTTATGCATTGCTATAATGTGTGGGGATATTAATTAATTGTGCAAAACCATATAAGCTCATACTAGATGTAAGGGAGTTAAGAGTTTATGTCCAACCAATTAACATTCATATCACTTAGTAGTATTTTTTCTTGTCGGAATGTTATGGATATCCAATGTAGGATATCTTCCAGTATAGCTGTATTGTTGCCAAGAGGGATGTAAAGGTATATGATCCTAACTTATTCCAATGTATGCAACACATAACAAAAAGAAAAATGGTCAAAAACTGGACCATCATTGGGGAAACTAATCTATCAGTCAGATTCTGGACCCACAGCCATCCTTCATTTATCAAAAAGGAAGATACATTAGAAGCTGGGTAGAAAACTTTAAAAAAAATTAATGCATCTAAAGAATTTCAGGTAGGAACATTTCCCTGCAACCCTCCAGGCTGCAGACGCTGTGCATTTATGAGTCAAAAGCACTACTTTATATGTCCAAACTCAAAAACGAAATATGTCTGCAAGGAGAGATATAACTGCAGTAGTAACTTTGTTGTATACTGATCAAGTTGCACAAAATGCAAAGCATTTTACATTGGAAAAACAATTAAATCTTAAAAAAAAAAATTAGAGTGACCAAACACCTTCCAGACATCAGGCTTAAGGATTGCAACAACAACCTGTCCAGACATACTCAGGTCTGCAGTAACTATGAAAAGTTTGTTTTTCATGTAATAGAGAGAATACATTTGGGCTCATTACAAGATAATCTGAATGTAAAGCTAGAGAAAAAAGAACTTGAATGGCAGATTTGACTTAAAGCTTATTGGAAACCTAGACTCAATTTGACATACTCCATTAAGGTTATACTCAAGTTAAAGAAACTGGACTATAATACCTTTGCTAAAAATTGCTTTTACTGAAGGCAACACATTTTTTTTATTTCATGGATGAGTTTAATTTTAATTTTTATCTTACTACTTACTAGCTGTTTAAATTATATACATATATCTATCTATATCTCTATCTATATCTATACATCTATCTAGCTATTAGATAGATAGATTTATAGTTTAAGTTAGACTTTTGATTTTTACTTTTTCTTCCTTTGTAACTCTTTTAATTATCTGAGGATTATGTTAATGTTAATCTGAACTGTACATATTTTGACATGCAAGCATAATAAGATCTGAGGAAGCCCTTCACTTCATTAACAGAAAGAGGCTAAAGTGCTTTAAAATAATACTGTTTTGGTTGGCACAAGCCGAGACACATGATTTCACTTAACACAGCTTCCTTTATAAATTTCTTTGAAAGTCACTCGTTTTTATGTGGTATTTTTGTGTGTGCATATGCATGTATCTATGTGCATTTGTGTATGTTTTTGTTTATATTTGTGCATAAGTACATGTATACATGTGTACTTATATATACATATATGTACATATAGTTCACTATATGTGTGCATATATACATGCATGATTATATTTGTATGTGTATTTGGTTATATATGTGCATGTGTGTGTATACGTGTATATACATATAGTTATTTATTACATTTGTTAATCGGGTAATGACTGACTGGGCCAGGAGCCCATTTTCAGTGGAGGCCCAGGGACAAAAGCTCCAACACAGTAACAATATTAAGCATAATAATTATATACAAAAATACAGAAAGTACAAATGCAAATGCTCCAACACAGTAACAATACTAAACATAATAATTATATATAAGACAAATACAGGCATACTGAAGATGCAAATTCAATTAACAATGTGACCATATGTATACAGTGACATATTAATGGAGAATCAACACAGCCGCAATTGCATGTACAGTTGTGAGCAATGGCTCATATGAACCCATTTCTAAACAGAGCAGCAGAATGAGGTAGTACCATATATGCCATTCAGCACAGAGAAGAAGGGGAAACAAGAGGCTAAATGGAGCAGGATAAGGGGAAACATCTGGGAGGAGTGATGTAGTATGGAACTTGGAAGAATTAGCCTGGAGTATGGCAGGAGCAAAGCGAATGGCTAGCTAGGTAGTCTTTTAGGAGGTGTTTGATCTCATGATAGGGAGGATTTTTTTTGTGATGGGCAGAAGAAGTGTGTTCCAAAATTTGGCAATTTTGTAAGAACAGAGGGAGTCACAATGATGGTTGTGGGAGTGGGTAACTTTTAGCATTAGTTTATCAGATGATCTGAGGGATTTGAGATTAATACAAGGTTGGACTAGGTTAGAAAGAGAAGGGCAGTTGCTGGGCTGGTGGGATATTTTGTGGGCCATGGTAAGTTGATTGCGAGATAAAACATTAGAGAGTTTGAACCAGTAGAGCTGGGAGAGAGCA